>NW_011361857.1:161498-189165 GCF_000735185.1 Notothenia coriiceps
GCTTAATGGCTTCCCTGAACTTCCCTTCACCCCAAAGTCAGCTTACTAGGAATGAATACATTTTATTGATAAGCTCAAAAGGACCTTTATCTCATTTACTGCTGGGTGACCCAAGTCTCAAGGCCTGCAGGATGTGTAGGAGATAATCATTAATTCTACAAGACTTTAACTGCCTTATATCTGAGGCACATCTTCCTTTTGGGCTAATCAATACGGGTTTTAGCAATTAGCAGAGGAAGCTAGAGACTCAGGGCCCCTTCCTTGCTGGGAACTGCAAAGCAGATGTCAAAGGTCATAAAACCACCCTTTTGACTACACATGAAAAGTGGAAGAAAAGACTATTGCTTTAATTTATTATTACTAAGTAGTGGGACATTGTTTCAGGAATATATGAAAAGCCTCTCTATTATTTAAACATTAAAAATGTACTTTCAAATTTAACACCCACGAATATATAAGGTGACATTAAAATGAATATACCAGATTGAACTTTCCTGCCATAACACGTTACTTTAATCCTTCAAATAATTCAAATAATACTTCATTACATCTGTTTTACTTTGACGTCTCCTAAGGAAAAGGTTGGCTTTATTACACATACTGGTCATAAAATATAATTCCAGTGGCAATTCCAAGTGAACAAATAATAAATCACAGTTGTCTAATCTAGTAATGTAAATGGATGTAGTCTTTTACAAGCAATGCACTCAATGTGTAAATATTGAAAAATATCCTTTGGCTTAGGGCTGCTCAATTAATCTTATTTTAATCGCGATTGCGATTATGGCTTTCAACGATTACGAAAACAACGTAATCGAAATAAAACGATTATTTTTTAATTATTATTACTTTTTCTTATAATTTTTTTCTTTTTGGTTTTTCAGTTGAATTATACTTAAAGTTCAGGGTAATCAACTGTTAAAAACATACTGTTAAAAAAAAAAAACTCCAATAAATGGATGTTTTCAAAGTCAATTAATAATCGCAATTACAATTATTGACCCAAATAATCGAGATTATGATTTGTCCCATAATCGAGCAGCCACAGTAGGGCTGCTCGATTATGGGAAAAATCATAATTACATTCTTACATCAATCTCTCCCCGTTTTTTAACAGCTCTGCTACAACAACAGTAAATAATGAATGGCCTACACTTTCTCCGATATATCTTAATTCAATATTATAACAAACTTATATGGTGCAACCTGTTCTAAAAAGATATAGTATAACACCCACACTTGGTTTGAACCTAGCTGCATCTGGCAAAAAAATGTACTAAGTTTAATTATGAATGCTTACATCCGTTTGCATCACTAACATATTTGAATAATTATGATAGTGATGCAAACACTCAGTCATGCTGCTCTACATGAGTCTGTTTTATTTTTATTTCTGTACTTCTGTTAAACTTCATCATGTGAAGCCTCTTCTCCTTCAGGCCCGCAACGTGAAACACGAGGCATAATCGCTTTGTACGGCAACACAGCGCCTTCATTTCGTCTGATGTATGCTTAATAGAGCTCTTTACTAATGAGTAGCTTCCTCTGCTCATCTGAGATCACTTTTGGTACCAGGTCCTTTTCTCTGTATTGCTTTCCATTGCCGATAGTACAGTGTGGGCGGGATTCTCAGCTGATCGTCGTAGCAACACAGCATGAAACTGTTGGGGAATACAATTAATATTCAAATAAAAACCCTTGAGGGAAAAAGTCCTGCAGGGATGATGGCACTCATTAGCCTGTGTGGATTCTGAGGCAGCAGGGAGTGCAATTACATTAAAGATGCTATGAATTGTGCCACAGGTCCTTTTGTGGTTTATGTAATCTCCATAGCAACAACAGAGACATTTGAGATGCACAAATGTCAGACATCTGAGGGTGGCAGTGATGGTTGGTCCTAACTTTTACAGAAAACGTTTGTATCTGTCTACATGATTTTATATTTTACGTTTGAATGTTTTGTTTTAGGGTGTGTTAATGGTCGGGCCTCCCGGGACAGGGAAGACGATGTTAGCCAAAGCTGTGGCCACAGAATGTGGGACTACTTTCTTCAATGTGTCCTCCTCCACACTCACCTCAAAATACAGGGGCGAGTCAGAAAAACTTGTGCGTCTTCTGTTTGAAATGGTAAGTCTATATACACTGTGTAAATGGTTTGTTTAGCACAAACCTAACAACCACAGTGAGGATTTGAATATTTTGTCATGTTTCTGGAAAAAAATAATACTATTTTATTTTCTTAGGCCCGGTTTTATGCACCAACAACCATCTTTATAGATGAGATTGACTCAATCTGTGGCCGAAGAGGAACCTCTGATGAACATGAAGCCAGCCGCAGGGTCAAATCAGAAGTCCTGGTTCAGATGGATGGTGAGTGGAATAGAAAGGGAGAAAGTGAAGCTATAAATAGGTTTATAATGGTTTTCTTTCAAGGAAAATAAATACTTTTTAACAAAATTGAAATGCACAAATTGCGAAATTATTCTGCGCTCCAGGTCAAACTTAAAAAAGGTTTTAAAAAAGGCTTACATTTAACCGTGAAGAGCTCTCGCAATTAGCACATTTTAATATAAAAAAGAACAGAATAGTGCTCGATATTAAACTAAAAACAAATTCAGTAATGCATCCTAGATAGATTTAAAGATCGTTTGACATGAATGGGACAGTAATTAGCAGTTTGATTCTGATGTTTTTTTGGGGACCAGGCGTGGGTGGAGCTATGGATAACGATGACCCCTCGAAAATGGTGATGGTCCTCGCCGCCACCAACTTCCCCTGGGACATCGACGAGGCGTTGCGACGGCGGCTGGAGAAGCGGATCTACATCTCTCTGCCCACAGGTGACCTCTGCTCCCACAGACTGACCTCAGAACTGTAGTAGCATTATCAAGGCTACAAACAACCATCCTAATATCCTATTAATGTTGTTTTTGTGTAGCTGTGGGTCGTGTTGAGCTTCTAAAGATCAACCTGAGGGAGGTGGATGTGACTGATGACGTGGATCTGGACCTCATTGCTGAAAAGATTGAGGGCTACTCTGGAGCGGACATCACCAACGTCTGCAGGTGTGTTTGCAGATTTTATTCATATGGTGGGGTGTTCTTTATAGTAAGACAGTTTTTCTTAAATTATATATTTTTTAAATGTGTCGCCTTTCTCCGCCTGGATTTCTTCCAATTCAAAGCCCTTTTGCTGAAAATGATTTCTCATAGTTACTTTAGTTGAACACGTCTCTTGAACACCTGTCCTTGGGTCCTTTCTACCGAAGCTATGCTCGGAATGACAGGCATTTTATGTTGCCGAAGTCTTTTCTGCTCATCTCAGGCTAGCGATGTTTTGTTGCTTGTTGCTTAGTGATCACGGCCTAGTCTCCATCCATTTTAATTGAGCATCAACAGTATAAAATATACATTTACATAAAAAGAGAAAGGCAAAAGCACAAAGTTAAGCTTTTTTTCAACAAACATACCCCACCTCAACCAGGGGGAAAAAAATATCAAACTGAATCAAAGCACACATAAAGGAGGAAGACATAGAAAAGGAAAAGAAAGAAAACTAAACAAATAAGTCATGATGAAAAATAATAACAATCGGGTTCAGATATCTGACCTGTTGTGCCTAATATCAATATGTCTATAGTAAACAGAAAAGGTATCCACATTTTATCCAGGTTCTATTAAGAAGCTGTAAGGGAGAACCTACGTTTTTCCAGCTTTACAACTCTTCAAGAAGGGAAGTTTATTTTAGGTAGCATACTTATAAAACAAAAAGTGTTACATTTGTTTGATCACCCGGCTCCTCTCTGCTCCTGTCTTTTGCTCAGGGATGCGTCCATGATGGCAATGCGTCGTCGAATCCAAGGCCTGACCCCCGAGGAGATCCGAGCTCTGTCCAAAGACGAGCTGCAGATGCCCGTGACCATGGAGGACTTCACCCTCACTCTCAAGAAGATCTCAAAGTCTGTCTCTGCTGCCGACCTGGAGAAATACGTTACCTGGATGTCTGAGTTTGGGTCAGTATAGAGAACGGTGGCGCGTAGACACAGATCAACCAGAGCCTCGAAAAGGAGGACTTTGAAAATGAAGAAAGCATTGAAGACGAGGCACTACTGTATGGGAACCGGGAGGCCCATGAGGGATGAAGATTATATAGAGGGCTCAGACTGCAGAAGACTGGTGCCTTTGAGAGAACATGATGAGAGCTTTCGGTGGCTTCATTCCTGCCTTTCCACATACTCTCCCCTCATTGTAGTAATGACAGAACTGTCTGTACAGAGACTATCAATCGCCCAGCTGCTGACTAACTGAAGTGACCTGAGCAAGAAAGGGGAATCTTTTAATGTCAATAAGTAGCTTAATTCACACAGGTAGACCAGGGAACGGTACTTACATGTTGGGCCTTGTGCAAGAACCTAAATCTAATTCTCTCTAAATCAACCGACAAACTTTGCTCGTAAATTGCATGTTTCAACCTGACGACTGAAAACTTTTTACACTTATGTGAGGCGTGTGTCATTTCAATAATCAACATAGTTTAAATGTCTGAATGAGTTCTGACCTGTTCTGCTCGATTTGATCGGCAATATTTATTAAAAAAACACAACCTACCAAACACAAGTTGTAGTAGTGATATCATCCTGTAATAATTAGACAATCTTACAACAAATTAAACAACAGAGGGTGTTTGCTGGGAAAGCAACCTAAACAAAATTGAAAAATGGTTAGGTTGCCATGCCAAAAAATGCCCATAAAACCTTCAAAAGCCATTGACAGGCCATGATGTAGTTGATTATCATTTAGATTTTACCATTATAATTCGGACTTTCTGGCAAATGCAACAAGTTTTCTTGAATCACATTTTAGTTGCCACATCTGGTAGTACCTGCAATTCTTGTACGAGGCCTTTCTTTTTTTTTTAGGAACAGTAGCACTTTTAATGTACTTCCTTCAGGGGTCCATGTTCTTACTACTGACTGAACACACTTGAAGAACCACAAAGTCTTTGTTGTAAAGTGTCTGTGTATGTGTTTGTGTTTTGTTTTAATTTTTAATAAATAAAATAAACTTGCCTTGCCTTAATATTTGTTTAAAATTGTAGTTCTGTTGATCGACAAATGCAGTCAAGCTTAAAGAAGATGGCTGCTTGACTCCTGGATTGTTTTTTAAATCTCGCCTAAAAACACACCTACTGAATGGTTCCTGTTTTGGAATGTGTTGACTTTCAAACTAAGAATTAACTCAGACAACTTTAACTCAGCGTGAGCAAGACATCTGATTACACATGGAAACATTGTGACAGGGTTAAAAGCTTAGGAGAAACTTATAAATAAATGAATTGGGACTATTTTGTCAAACTATTGCAATATCGTTGATACATTAAACCCATGACGAGAGCTAAGACATAAATGCTTGCACAATAATAGATTTTTACAGTATGATCTGTATTTTCACCATTGGAGTATTTTAGAGATTTGCTTACTTGTTTTAGCAGAAACACTGTTTACCCTTTACCTTTCCTCATTAATGTCATTGATAAGATTTGGTGAGATGCTCTCTTCCCTATTTTGCTTTTGTTTTTTGTTCCTTACGAAGCACTCAAACACTCCTACATTTCTTTTCTAGGTCAGCAGAAGTGCATCTGACATTTGAAATGTCTTTCGACTGTCTATTTCTTTTTCAAATGTGGGACAGATTGTAGACAGAACTCTTCTATGATCAAATTGTTGACCCCTCTTGGCTGATTGTTATTTGTTAAATCTAAAACAGATATAACTGCAGGCTTTATTGGCAAGTACTCTTTGTTTCCAATTACTTTGCAACAAATGCACTCCCTTGAATTATAAGGCGGTTATAAATGATTGGTGAGCGAAAAAGAATAATAAAACAAAACATTTAAGGAAGGAAGCAAAAAAGTATTTTACAAAATATTTGTGGCACAGTCCCATAATCGTTTTGTCCTTATGTTTGCTGGTGTCCTGTTTGCTAATGAAGGAGTTGTAGGATGTGAAGACTCACTCGTTAATCGTTTTTAGACTTGTTTTTCCTCATTCAGGGCAGCATTACACAACATAATAAAGCAAGAATGTATCTCTGTTGAGGAACTTCAAAATGTTTCTCCAAACGGCTTTGGATGGGTGTTGATTCAGCTTAATTTAGGAGACTGTAGTTTGTGACTGTTGAACTGTATTGCATTATACAGAGAGGCTGTTATCCTCTACAATATGATGGCTTTGGTCATTCATCTAATAGGGTGGATACATTTCACAGAATTCCTCGAACCATGTTTTCTGTTCTCCAGACATCATTTCGGGTGTTCATGGTTAATACAATCTCCATGACAAGGGAGCCCCCCCCCCCCCCCCCCACAAGTCTCTGGAAGACCACAAGATGGTGGACAAGGACCCTAAATGGGAAAGAGGTGCAGTGCAGTGCTGGATTGTTTGTTTTACTGATTTTTATAGATGATTGATATGTTTTAAACGTGTAACCCTTGGGCCTAAGAGACCAAGATAGGTTAAGAATTGAGGGGAGATTGATTGATTATTCTAATGGAAATCCCCAACTTAATGTTGCACTTAAGGTGGCCAAGTTTAAAGTATACAAAGGTGGGCCTTTCTTTCTGCTTTTATTTTGTGATTAATTCAATCTGTATGTACTGTGATCACTTTATTATGTGGAGACCTGCATACTGAAAGCTACATTCTTAGTAATACAAGTGTTTGCTTGTAAAACATGATGCAATCAACCAAATAAAGGAAGGGGAACAAGATGACCAACACTAGTCTTAATGTTAGTGAGTGAGTCATCAATATAGTCTTGAGTTTATACATTTCTAATAAGCCATCAGCAAAATTGTGTTAGTTAGTCAGTTAAATGTTTCATATCCTTATTAAATATCCTTAATAAAATATGCCTATAATAAACAATTGATCCATTCATGTGGAATAATAGTGGAGGAACTAACTACACTATTTACCTCTAACAAGTAATAGTGCTGAAAGTAGCATGAAATACCCAACTAAAGTACAAATTACTCCGGATACTTAAGTAAATGTACTTAGTAACTTTCCACCAATGCTACTCTCACACATAAGAGGTGGAAGAATACTCAGATCTTGTACTTAAGTAAAGGTAGAAGTATCAGAGTGAAGGAATACTCTGCATTCAAAATGTTATGCCAGTAAAAGTACGTGTATAAGCATCAACATGTACAAAAAGTAAAAGTACTCATTGTGTAGATTGACCCATTTCAGAAATATATGTATTATATGTTTTGTATATAATTATTGATGCATTATGTGTTTATCACAGATGGTAAAGGTGCAGCTAGATTGAATTACTTAGTATAATTGTTTATATTTCCCATTATTTTTCAAAATCTGCAAAAAACTTAAGGTATTTAATAAATGTAGTAGAGTAAAATAGCACAATCTACCTCTGAATTGTAGTGGGATAGAAGTACAAAGTAGCAAAACATTGACATACTCAAGTAAAGTAGTTCAAGCTCCTCAAATTGTACTTAAGTGCAGTACTTGAGTAAATGTACTTAGTTACTTTACACCACTGCACATAATACATTGGCAAGCCCTTATGAAGCGTTAAGAATACATTTATAGGACATATTATAATTTCCGTGTACTTGCAATAATCGATGCTACCATTAAATATGTCTCCCTTGAATTAGAGATCAATGATCTCAATGGGACCTACCTGGTTAAATAAAGGTTTGAAATGAAAATACGCCATAAATCTCCTTCACTGTGCTGCTGCTGCTGCTGCGCGTGTCCGTGACGCTGTGTCTGCATCAGCGCACGGTTGCAACGCGACACTTCAGAGACGGTTTTCCTCCGTTATTTTATCACAGTGGGTCTACCGTACGCGCCACAATGGAGACTAAACCGGTCATCACCTGCCTTAAAACCCTCCTCGTCGTTTACTCCTTCGTGTTTTGGGTACGTAGCCTTTTCCTTTTTCTATAATATCCCACCGTTATGTGTTGTTTTTTGTGTGCGTGATGAAGGGGTGGACAGTGGCAGCATCATCGACGGATTCATGCTGTGGTGTGAATGTAGCGCTAAATGGAAACCCCTTAATCTTAATGTAGCGTCTAAAATGTGGGTTTTATCGTTTTTTTATTATGTAACTTGTGTTCATACATATTTTGGCTGCGGTCGGTGCAGCATATAGCACACATAGCATCATGGTTGTTGTCTTTAGCGCGGAAGAGGATGTTAACATCAACGCAACGATTTAACTCTGTGTGATGAGACCGACGCTATGGGCCTTGTCTGTTTCATAAGGCCCCTTTAAAGACAATTTTCTCACGCACATTATTGGGGTCGTTGCTATAGATTCTTAAAGGGACCACCTTGCACCCTAAACATATATTCTACCAGACAATGTGTTATTCCTATAGGAGCACTTAGAAAAGGCTCAAACGTGCCTTGATGGTGCATAAAACACAAACACTTGATGGAAGAAGAAGCCAATCATATCCTTTACCTAGGAAACAGTATCAATACCACAGTGTAAAAATACTCTATTACAAAGTCTTTTAAAATGTTATTGAAGTAATAAGTATGCTACACAATTTGCCTATCAATAGCTAAATGTAGCTATAGTGTCAAAAGTAAAAGTACTTATTTTGCAGAAAGCCCCCCTGTGAGTTCATATTCTTTTTGTGATGACGATTGTTAAGATGTAAGCAGCATTTTCATGTTTTTGATAATAACATATATTTGGATATTTGAATGCATAATCCTGAATTTCCCCAAAGGTCCATCTCATCTCATCTCATAATATATGGTTATGGATTTATAAGTAGACATTTAATAACCTAAATCTACAAAGAAACTAGTTACAGTCCAGGCAAAACGGTATTTTAACCATGGAATGTAATTTAAATACAATAGTAAATACTGCATTTAACACAGTACAAATACTTTAATTTAAATGCTCAGGTAATGTTGAGATTATTACCATTTCTTTTTTTGTTGGCCCTAAACATTGAGGCTGTACTTTGTGGTTGCATTTTACAATACAACATTGTACTAAAGGTAACTTAGAGTTATTTTTCAATTATCCGTGAATCTACCACAATATTGTTTGGTTTAAGATTAGAAAATAGTGTCAAAATGGCCATCACAATCTTCCTAAGTGTTAAATAACATCAAGAAATGTGTGTTTTTTGTCCAGTTAAATAAAATGTGAGATAAGGACACAAGGTCAAAAGAAAACAAGAAAAGAAAATGCCCACAATGTAGAAGATTCATAAAGCATTGCTTGATAAAGGACTGAACTAATGGCCAGTTTTCCAATGTTTTGTCCACATAAGAAATAATTGGTACTTGCCAGCTCCCAATAATTATATTTTTCGACGAACAAACATCAATGTGAACAAAAGCCAAGGAACTTTTTTTCGAGATCTTGCAAATCCGAGATGACTCCCTCTCATTATCCTTTGTATGCTGTCTTTGTCCTGCACCTGTACCCAGCTGGGGTTGGACATGTGTACTGTCCACCTTCTTTGTGTGATATTTTGTCCACCTCATTTACATATTGAACAAAAAACACCAGACCCGCCCTACAATATCATGCAAAACATGGCACCACAAAAGCCTCTGGAGAATTTTTCACCAAGGCTTATTAAGCTGCAAAGCCTTGCTCTCATTGGAAATTGATAAAAATGCTGTATTCACAATGCTGAGCGAGCAGCATATAGCAACACTCGTTTGAAGAATAGGTTCTGCTCCTTTTTTCCCTTTTAATTAAGGCTCTTTGTTATTGAGTGTCCTCGGGATTTAAGCCAGAAAATCACTCCAGAAAGCATTTCTCAAAACCAATAAAGTTGGGATAAATCACTTTGAGGATTAACTTGAGAAGAGAAATAGTATTTTCTTATTCTCTGTTCGGTATTGAGTAGTTTGGATAAGTCTGTGTTTACATTTCAAATACCTGCCGAGTCTTCACGGATGATAAAGCAACAATAGTATCTTACACAACATACGACCAGAATACTCAGTGACTAACTCACAAGCAGCTTGATTAACTTAGTCATGTTTTGACCATAATTCTGTGTTAAGGCTGATTTGTGATAGCTGCCAGGCACAGCGAAGGGTAGGATCATCTAATGAGAACATGTGGAAGAGATTTATCTGGCCCTAATGCGTTTAGGACCTGAAGAGTACTTTCTTTGCTTTCCGAAACTGACCCCTAACATTGCAAAAGGAAATCAATGTGGTAACGCAGATGCTGAAGCCTTTTCATTTCTGTCTTCACAAATGCTTAAACCTTTTCGAACACAGAAATAAAAAGGCTGAAAGGAAGTGCTGTGCTGTTATGTATCTCCCTGCATATGTCTGTGTCACTGATATTAACTTTTATATTTAGTCAGGATTGGAGTGTCTCTTTGTGCTCCATTACATCTACAACATCAGGTTTCAGATGTCTAAAGAGCAGAAGTGTCCATAGCTTAGTGGCCGTCTGCACCCCCGACGGCTGCAGCAATGGAGAGGTCCAGTGGGGGGAGCATGCCTTCAATGTCCAGTCTCGGTTTCGCTGTCATCAGCTTGTCTTGACGACTAATGCCTCAGTTAGAGTATTTACATTGTCATACTTTGAGCACAGGACAGTTCAATGCAGAGCAGGTGGTAGAGTGCCATGTCCTCGCCAGCATATTTTGTCATCGCACCTTCTGTTGCTTTATTAGGGCCTGCGGGGGACAAGGAGGAGGAAGGAGGGGTGACCTGTTTCAAACTGTGCTGTAACCAGGGTGGCCGGCCTGGCATTGAATTTCAAACAAAACATGCATGGAGGCGAGGAGGAGGAGGAGAAAGGGGGTCTGAGGCTGTTTAGGATTCAGCAGCACACATGAGGTCTTGATGACTTGTTGGTTGGACTTATTTCCCCGATGGCTTCAAATTGAACACTTTAGCAATGACAAGACGATCCTTTATTTGTATGCTTACGGGGTGAGGCATTTTGATGCTCATGATGTAGGCCATAAACTGTTAGTACATCGTCATCTGGAGGACTGTTCCCTGAAATGACAGTCTGCTCTGGCTGCCAAGATCGCTGTTGGTAGACACTGTAGAAGACATTACCGACCAATCAAATCATCAGCATGCAGACATGTAGTTCTGCTGGAAAGTAGCCCACGAATAAAAGGGTCCTTTCATGAGAGCAGCAATGATTAGTCAATGAATCAGTAAGGACATTCACAGGAACATTTATTGACAGCTATTTTGATTATAAATTGGTCATTTTCTGAGCAAATAAGCCAAACATTTTCGCTCATTCAAGCTGCTCAAATGTGAGAATGATGTGTTGCTTTTCTTTGTCATATGTGATAGTCATTTGAATATCTTTGGATTTTTTAACTGTTAGTTGGATAAAAAAAGATGTCACCATGGGTTATCAACAATAGATCAGATGATACATGTATAATATATTGCTCATTGTGAAGTAGGGCTGCACGATTTTGGGAAAAAATCGAATTGTGGTTTTTCTGACAAAGATTGCGATTCGATTTCCGATATTGGTTTTTAAGCGACCCGACGGAAGTTTATTGTAAAATGCGGCCATATCTCCCGCTAGCAAGGTCCAACATGCTCCAGTCTCTAGCACCCCCGCAGCCCGAGCTACGAGTGAAAGAACTAAACTTACATGAAACTTCAAGTCAAGCTTCAGTTTAAGATTCACCCTGTAATAGATGTAACACATGTGATGGAGCATTACTAACCTGACTCAGATGGTTTGTTTCACCAAACGATCTAGGAAAGCTCCATTGGAAGCCATTTGGAAAGGGCAGGCACTTTCAAAAATACTTGGCAGGTGATTGGATCAATCTGTCTATCACCTTCTATCATGGGCCACTTCTGATTGGTTAACAATGGCTGTACATGTGGAGCACAGCACTTCTGATTGGTGTGGATGACTGACACACAAGAAGACCAAAACAAAGAAACAAAAAATGTAAAAAATAAAATAAAAAATGTTATAAAAAAAAATGTTAAAAAAATGGTAGGCTTTGCGATTTGATAATCGTATCATTTAAAATCGCGATTTCGATTTTAACTTTATTAATCGTTCAGCCCTATTGTGAAGTTCCCACAGATAATTATCACCCACCTCTACAGTTGCTCTTATCCCTACAGTGTTTTATTTCAGAGTTTTGGTTTTATAACCTTTTGTTCAGCCTACTGTGAGCCACCTGATCTGCAACCTAACTGTGGACAGATTAAGGTGGTGACTAACTGGAGAACCACAAAATATTATTGTTTTATTTTAGTATTTGAGACTCAAACCGAGCTAAAATATTGGACTTCATTCACTGGATGTCCAGAAGCATGGCAGTGCTTAACCATGTCTGCTGGATTTGTTAATAGTGAACAGATTAGCTATACCAACTTTGTATGGTAATTAAAAGTCATTCATGTTTTTACAGCTGCCCCGAAGTGCCCATAACAAATGATATATAACTTAAAACAAATTAAATGTGTGATTTATTGTCAGTTAACCTGTAAAACCTTAAGAGAACACTTATGTTCTATCTTGTTTAATATATATAATATAGCTGAAGTGGGCATTTTAAACAAGTAGACAGAGCCTCACTCAAAAAACTAAAATGAGCTTTACTCTGCCGCAGAAAGAAAAGACACATAAGCCCAGAGAAAGCGTAAGCTACAGTAGAGGGAAGTGAGGGAACAACAGGATGGGGATCCAGATAAAGAGATTAGAATAACACTAAACAGACGACTCCAGAGACCATTTCAAATAGAAAGTCTACTGGCTCTCCGTTCTCACTGTGTGGTTCAGCTCATCACGATGTTCCACTGAGGATTTATCTAACTGCCCACAGCTCGTCAATAACACACATTTGTACAGGTTTTGATTATGTAATAGATACAGCTACATGTTCAAGTTATAAATAAAGACAGAATAACATAAGGAATATTGTGGGAAACCAACAACAATTGCCTATGATCACTTAACCACTTGGGTCTATTAGTAATTATTAAGGGGGTTTGACGGAATATTCATGTTTTCCAACTGTTGGTGGTATAAGAAAAGCAATTTGATTTGCATTTTTGGACAGTTTTTTGTCAACCTGTAGACCAAACGAGTGGTCGATAATGCCAATAAGTGTTAGTTGCAGCCTTAAACTACTGCGATTTCAAGATATAGTTTAGCCTAGGGCTGCTCAATTAATCATATTTTAATCGCAATTACGATTATGGCTCGCAACGATTACGAAAACAACGTAATCGAAATATAACGATTATTTTTTTATTATTATTATTACTTTTTTTTTTTTTTTTTTTTTTTATTGGTTTTTCAGTTGAGTTATACTGAAAGTTCAAGGTAATCAACTGTTGAAAACATACTGTTCAAACGTTTTTTCTCCAATAAATTAACGTTTTCAAAGTAAATGGATAATCGTTTTTAATAATCGTAATATCAATTATTGACCCAAATAATCGAGATTATGTTTTTTTGCCATAATCGAGCAGCCCTAGTTTAGCCTATGCCTACTTTAAGAGATGCCCATGTGTGTGTTTACTCTCTCTGTAATAATTTCACCTTTCGGATGAAACTTGTTGTTTGTGTGTCAAAGTGTTGATTTGTGTTGATGTTTGCATGACACACAATAAGCTCAGCCTTTGCACACAGTGACTTTTAGTAGTCATTCTCAAACCACTCTCACTGTGGTACGTTTTGAAATAACTCCTTATACCCTTGTTTAAACTGCACCCACTTCTAGAACAACACAGCGGTGAAAGGACAGACTGGTGATTCGTCACGGTGGAAAACCTTTGCCCGGTCATAATGGACACACCCTAGAAACAGGGCAAAGTGTAAATATTGTTCACACATTAACCAGCGGAGACTTGTTAAGGCTACAGTTAGAGCAGCCAAGTGTACGCATAGATATGTTTTATATTGTATACAAATCATGACTTTAAGCCTCGGAACATTCTTCCCTCATAGCTAAGAGGTAACATTTCCCCAAAGAGCATAACTGATGGAGCCACTGCTGTTTCAGTCATATTGGCTCATTTTCTGCTGAGAGCTAAAAAGCATTCTTCTCGTCAGTGTTGGAGGTTTTCGGGTGCACATTTTGTACCGCCTGCTCCCTCTTTAGTCAGAGGGCCTGGCAGCAGGACGGCGAACAGCCTCCTCCTCTTGGAAAGCAGGGAGGTCAGCGTGATGAGTTGGCCCTCGCGCCCAGTCAGATCATCAGCAGCCGTTCCACACCCCGCTCTCTTCCCAATAAGACATACCCAGCTGAGCCACACAGCGCTTCAGCTGCCTCGTACAACACCCTCTTTTATCCGCAGCCTTCATTTGAAATGCTAAGATAGGCGCAACAGGAGGAAGCGTCTCGCCTCGGATCAAAGAGCTCCTTTGATATGTCCCTTTGCTTCTTTTTTCTTTCTGTGTGTGTGCAGGCATATTCATAAAGAAGGTGATTGCTTTCCCGCACGGCAGATACATTTGTGTCTTCTGTCTGCCGTCTCCTCCTCCTAACTCTAATTGCTCAGTTTTTTTTGTTACACCTTGATCATCTTCCCCTCCCCCCCCCCCTCTTTGCCACGGCTGCTATAAACCCAGCCTTTTGTAATCTCTAACCGAAGTGCACACATAAAGGCCTGCTTCCTGCTTTCATTCTGTTTCCTGTGCTCTCTCTTTCCACATCCATCTCTCCAACCGTCGGCCTCCAGATAACAGGAGCCATCCTGCTGGCAGTGGGAGTATGGGGGAAGTTGATGCTGGGCCCGTACATCTCTCTGATAGCCGACAACTCCACCAACGCCCCGTACGTCCTCATCGGCACCGGCACCGTCATCGTCGTTTTTGGCCTGTTCGGATGCTTCGCCACCTGCAGAGGAAGCCCATGGATGCTGAAGCTGGTGAGAGGCTGTGAGAGGAAGGGTGGGGTGTGATATTTCAAGAAGAGATGCTGGCTAATTCAGGTCACATGATAAAGGGAGTAATGGTTGACCTCTATTCTGTGGAGAGGGATCAGAAAGTCAATATATGCTGCAGGGCACTTTGTTCGGTTAATGGTGGTCAAGTGAGTGCGTTACAGTTAATGTGCGAGTGTGCAGGGATAGGCAAATGATACTCTAAGGCAGAGGGCTTTCATGCAAACTATGCAAATCTCCCTCACCCTCCCTTTCTCTCTGCAGTATGCCATGTTCCTGTCCCTCGTCTTCCTCGCTGAGTTAGTGGCCGGGATTTCTGGATTTGTTTTTCGCCATGAGGTCAGCATGCAACCCACCATGTAACAACAAGTCTAACACTAAGGCTGTATGAAGCGCTCTTATGACATGTGATATTGTTTGCGTGCTGCAGATAAAGGGAACCTTCCACAGGACATACACTGACGCCGTGCTGAACTACAACGCTGAGGATGAGGCGAGCCGTGCTGTTGATAACTTGCAGCACAGGGTAAGTCACCGTGAACGTCACCCCCGATCATCAAGGAGAAACAGCTTAGACATGCATCAGCTGCAGACCAAAACACATCCCTGAATCTTAAAAGTTTGTAATTTAAGGATAACACCTGCAACTCCATCTTTGTCTTGTTGTCAACAAATCTCCAAATAGACAAAATCAAAAAATGATGTCTGTACTATAGAGCTCTATTGTTTTTCAGGGGGAGAAAAGTATAATCTAATCTATAAAAGAAATCACTAAATGTCGGACTATTAATAAAGTTCTCAAATAAATACCCTTTATTATTAGAGTATATTATTATTTACTCATTTTTATTAGAGCTTGCTAAAAAATCTAAAGTGCTCAGCTCCTGTAGGAAAGTATATCCTTTTTTTCTATTATGACAGACTAGTGGAGTCGGAAACAATTCAGAGACAGACTGACAAGTGATTTGTTTTGGTCTTCACTTGGAATATTTTGACAGTAAGAAAAATATAGAGCCTTTTCATTTTAGTCCCGGAGTTTGATTTCAATGGTCTCTTATTTTCTGTGTATTTATAGCTGCGTTGCTGTGGTGTGTATAACTACACCAGTTGGTTTGGCAGTGTGTATTACCCCTCCAACGGCATTCCTGCCAGCTGCTGCTTCAACGCCTCCGACTGCAACCCGGATGAACTCCGCAACACAACTCTGGCCCCCAGCAAGGTCTACCAGCAGGTCAGTATGCCATGTATTTTCTGCTAGCTACTTTATGAATCCCAGCAGTCAGAAGGTGGCTGCATTTATCTGACAGGCCCTCATTCACCTTTCCAAACCTCCCTCTTCCATACACTAACAACTGGCTCAGATTGTATCCCAGATATCCATGTTTCCTCTAATTTGCACACGTCCCTTCACCCTCTGCAAACTAACATGCCGCCTGTCTTTCAGGGCTGCTACGAGCTGGTCACTTCATTCATGGAAACCAACATGGCCATTATCGCAGGGGTGACGTTTGGGATTGCCTTCTCACAGGTAACGGTTTGAATAAAACGCTGGTTTTGCATGTGATGATGTGCAGATAAAAGGTGTCACGTGTGGTGTTTTGGCATCCATAAATAATCATTGTAATTCAATTTGAATTAGTATTGCTCAGAAGATGAACAGACACATCTTATATCCCCTTTGACGACTGCCAGCTTTGCCTTGACAGGAAATTCTGAATTGTTTCAGAGCAAACAAAGAGAACATTTTCAATAGACCTTTTTCACGGAAGATATTTTGACATGTGGGAAAGCACAGGTGTAGATAATAAAATGAAAGATGGTTGAAATTGTTCAGCTGCTTCAGCTGCAGGATCCTGGTCATTAATGTTATTACTAACACCTGTGTTTTTACTTTTATGACAAATCCAAATTGCTTATGTGAAAAATGACATTTCTAGAATATATATTTGTTTTTATCAATGATTTGTTTTGAAAAAATGCACAGGCTCTTATACTTCTTCTTGTTTTTCCTAATATGTGTAACAATGGTGGATGGAGGAAGGAGAATAGTAGCACCATTGTTCTTGCAATAAAACTCAGATGTCAAAGATAAAAATAATGAAAGACTGAACATAAAGTAAACGAAAATCCTTCTCTGTCTGTGTTTCAGCTGATTGGCATGTTGCTGGCCTGCTGTCTGTCCAGGATCATCACAGCCAATCAGTATGAGATGGTTTAGCTGATGTGACGTGACAGGTGAGAACCATTTACATCCAGTATACACATACACATTTACAGTTAAAGCTGCTGTGATCAATATATATATATGTTTCAGTCTCACTGCTCTCACTAGCTTAAGCAGCCATGCCCCCTCCCTGTATGCTTCCTGCCCGGCTCCAAAAAGCAGATTAACAAAGATAGCAACTAGCTGGTTAATATAGTGGAGCATTTAGCCGCTAAAGAGCCAGATATCGGGAGTTGCAGGGACCAAATCATAAACCAAATGAAAGTTAGTATTTGATATTTATCATGTGCTCAGAAATACAACTCTCAAATAAATACAAATACTAATTTCTGCTTGCTGCAAGTGTAAACAGGCACATTTTGCTGATGTTTTCCCCATTAACATGATGGCAGCCAGGTGAAGTGTGTTTTTGCTGCCCTCCAGTGGCCATAGAATCATGACTGCTGGTTTAACAGATATACAAGTACCTTACTTTTCGTTGTTGTCTTTTCAGGGAGATGAAGAGACAAAGAGCCTTGACGCGTGACGAGAGTAAATTCCCGAAACACTATCACGCGTCCGGGTTGGACTTTGCCTCCCTCCGTCTTTCTCTGCCTGTGATCTTAATCTAGTATCTTAATGTATCTTACTGTAAAGCACCATTCCTCAACTCACTGTTGTTGCATCAAAGCGTTCTTTACCACACATCCCACCGCTGCTTGATGTAGAAGTTGCTCATTAGCACATATCTAGGATCAGTACATCCCACAACAAGCAGGTAGATCCGAGTTGGCGCGTTGTTGGTCTCAGATCGGCGTTTTGGGTTAAAGTGATTTTATTCTCAGTTGACGGCAGCATGCTCCACCGACCGTCTTCAGGGAACCACTGCACATCTTTGTACAGAATGACATTACTAAAGCTTGAAAGTAATACTTTAATAGATATGTTTAGTTTTGCATTTGACTTTGCTATTGCTCTCCATTGTATATTCCTATAGCTGTGACATTTTGTGATCTGGTCATGTGTACGTACGGAGGAGGGTATTTTAGGTGTATATGGAAAATTAGGAAACTGAGAAATGAGAGGAAAGGAAGAATTGTATAAACGTGATTTTAACTGTAAGATGAGGCGCAATGATCAATTAAGGCTTTAATGTCAAACTCACACAGTAACTTCGAGTATTGCTTAACTTTGCCCTACTTTACCGCTCCTACATACACTTATGATACTTCATGTAAGTCAATTTGTTTTGGAGGCGTTAAGGAATGTATTTGTCGAATGATGGTCACACCAAAAAGTGATGTTACACTATCTCTGACACTAAATGGTGATAACTTTTTAGGGACAACAGTAAACACTTCTGTCTTCTTTAAGGCATTTGTAGTGTTGCACCCAGATACAAATGTACAGAGACTGTGAAAAAGAAAGAAGAGAATTTGAGCGATAAATCCTGCCAACTTTTACAACTGAACGTGTGACAGCAACAAGCACTAAATGTAAAGCAGACTGACTCCTTATTAGTGTGTCAGTACTTATATTTCCCGGTTAATGTAAAAGTAACTGACTACATATCAAATTGTCAAGATTTTTGCCTTAAAGAGCAACTTACCACCCAATGAAAATCTTGGTTTTTTGCGACCTCCAATGATTACATTTCCCACCTTGTTGCAGTGACAAGGATGTTAGGCTGAAACAAAACACACATTTTGGATGTTGGAGACCTTTTCAACCAGATCAGTAAAACAGATTTCCAGCCTGTTAGGGTCATATCAGATCTTATCCATTTGTTTCTCCCGGTGGAATATAATAACCAGCTGTGTGTTACAGTGAGAGAAGTCGACATTAGAGACTTGCAGGACTACAACAGTGCTCATCTAGTTTTTACAGTATTCTACGTAGTGCATAGACATGCCATCATCATCACCACCACCACCTGTAGATATTTATTGGAAATGTACTTTATATAATGTAATGTTTCTCATTCTAATATGCTAATCTGTATCAATGTTGTGTCACAGTTTTGATTCCGCACTTTGTGCTGTTAATCTGTATTTGTTTAATAGGAAACTCGCACTGGAAAAATAATTGTGGCCAATGTTTTGTTGAGAGTAACGTGCAACATGTAGGTGTTTCAATTTAGCTGTGTATTTATATAGTTTGGTTGGCATTAAGTTTACAGTTTCACCAAGTGTTTTTTTTATCTCTCTTTCAGGTGTGTGTGTGTGTGTGTGTGTGTGTGTGTGTGTGTGTGTGTGTGTGTGTGTGTGTGTGTGTGTGTGTGTGTGTGTGTGTGTATCTGATTTTTGTTTCTTTACTTAACAGTCTCCTTAACCTTGACTGTGTGATTTCCTCGTGTGTATGAGTGTGAGAGAGAGATTGTCAATTTTTGTGGATCCTGTTGTATTTAACTTTGGTCAGTATTTTGTTGTGGCTTTTCAATCCTTATTGCTTTTAAAGCTGTACATTTATTTAGTGAATGTATGTTTTCCAACACTATGAATTAACATTTCCTTTTTTCCTTCCCCATACTGATATTTTCCTGTAAATACTTAATTGTAATACCATCCTGCTTACACATGGGGTCACCAGACGCTCAAAAAGAATTGCACCATGCTGTCTACAATTGACTAAGTCACCATCAGTGGTCTTATTATCAATAAATATACAGAATAACAACTGTGTTAACGTTGATTTATTTGTGCTACGATTAAGACAGCTTTGTACATGTGCAGTGTTAAACAGCTGTTGTATTACATGTCTTTACCAAAGTTATACTATAGGACACTTCAAATGTTTTCAGAAATCTGTGAGCTGATTTATTTGCCATATATATTTTTTACTGAATTTATTAGCTGTAGTTTTTCATTTTGACAATAATAAAGGGTATAATGTGAGCTATTTCCAAATTATATATTTAGCTGCAGGATTAGTGTCAAAAGAGGTCGGGTCAAAGGTTAAGTCATGTCCAGAGTGTGTGGATAAATATACAGGATGTGTGGGTGGGTGGGTGCTCTAATCAATTTGAGTGGGACTTTAGAAACATGGGATTTAAAGATCAAGAAATAGACCGCTAGGTTTGTCAATGAGATGCCCGGTAACAGAGCACCAGGTGCAGTGAATCGTTTCGTGTCGGCATATGTCTGTGTGGCAGTTTGCCTCTTCTCAATGGAGACAACAAAACGTACCTTTTAAAACTAGTCACCTGGTTGACCTTGGGTTGTTGGTATAGCTCATTTGCCCTTCCTTAACTACAAACAACTATAATAATAACACATATTTTAGATTCAAAATTAAAGTAAACAGACATTTTGTTGTATATTGTCTTTATTGTAATTCTACAATTAAATGTTGCACTGCTTCTCAGTGTTTTTACATTAAAACCATTTTATTTATTTTTAAAGCAGTAACAAAAACAGTTGTAGCAGAGCTGAATAGAAAAGGCATGGGGAAAAAATAAAAGTACCAGTTTGCAGATGATAATCTATATACTTTTGCCCAATTGGCAACAAAAAAACAATTAACCCAGTGTTCTTATCCAGACTTTTTGTAAATGAATAAAACTATTTATACCCTCACACAATTGTGAGAAAACACACAACAAACAATGGATGCTTGGAGAAATCAGGCAAACTTCAAATGTATTGAGGATTTATAAAAGAACTAAATAGCATTGAGCAGCTCTTACACATTCTAGGGCAACTAAAGATAATCTGCACAGCGTACGACACCCTTGGTCGGGGATAAGACATGTTTACTGTTATAGGTAAGAACCGGTAAGAGCAGGACTGAAGCTCTGGGGATCCCTCTTCTAGGAGGGACTGACATGCAATAGATGTGGTGACAGATTATCTGGGTTACTGTGAGTTGAGAGAGACAGATTGACAACTTGATAAACTGAGATACAGACAACAAATCAGACTTCCAGTTCTTGGCAACGAGAAGTGAAGACGCAGCAATGTCCTCTGCTCTAATGCTGCCTGTTTGAAAAGATAGGTAAGTTTTATACACCATAAAAGAAAGACAAATCAATATGATGTATTTCATGCAATAACGTAACTGTTTTTATTATTTTTCTGTATAAATGTTTTTGTTAAATTTGATAATGTGGATTATGTAGATAGACGACAAGTTAAATTGTATATTTCTTCTGTTGATATGTGTTTATTTGTATTCAAGTCCAATGGCTACTCGAAAAAAACAATTTCGAAATGTGGGATCAATAAAGAAAATCTAATATAAATAACTAATTAAAATATGAAACATTTTAAAGACATATCTTGTTATATTAAGGTCATTGCTTAATTTATATTCACAAGAGGAGGAACATTTTAATTATTTTTAACATTAAGTGATTATTCTTCTAAACTTCCCGAGGCTAGTTTACATGACATCACTGAGTACCATCTTTGTCCATGTGGTGGCGCTTGGGTATTAGCGGAAAACGGAGCTGTTTGGAGAGGGGAGGAAAACAGCATGTGTGGTGAGAGGAAGCACCACACACACCATGCACACACGTCACTCACACACACACACACACACACACACACACGCACACACACACACACACGCACACACACACACACACACACACACACACACACACAGTCTGTCTACGTCCGTCTGCTGGTTCTCCTGCGCTGCTGCGGGCTTCATGGGAAACAAGGCCGGAAAACAGCAGTGTGCAGGCGGCTTATGAGAGGCTGTTACTCGGGCAGAGATCGCGCTAACTGGGCTCGCTCCGATCTCGTTACGCAAATTACCGGCAGAGCGGCGTGACAGTGGGTCCGCTAATGGAGCGTGCGTGCCGCTGGCTTCCGCGCACAACACCCCCCCCCTCCCCCCCACCAACCCTCCCCCCCATATGCCTCCGCCTCCCGAATACACTTAATGGGTTATAGGCTGGAGGGAGGCATCCACCGGGGAAGCGCTATTACTCACACAGACACACGCACACACGCACGGAAGAGCGCACCGACACGTTCAAGTGCAGCCAGTCTAATGATGGAGGAAAGGCTGGGTGCAATCACTGCGTTTTTAACCATAGACATGTAAGATGTTTACCACTTCCTTTCTGACTCTCAGCGTGTAATCTTGAAACAAATTCCCAATAACAACATACTGAAACAGGTGACATTGCTTCATACTGCACAAACAGAGGTTCCCAATTGTTTTTCAGCCAAGGACCTACAACATAGAGAGAATACTAATGACCCCATCATCTATGTCCATTGGGAAATTGGCTATTATTTACACTTCTATTATATTAGTTATGTTATGTTTAAGAACAACATATGAGAAATGTTGGCTATATGAAAGATATAAGAAATGTTTCAAAAATATGTGCACAATTTTAACAGAATACCCGTAAAACAACACAGTTTTTGTAAGGAACACTGTACGCAAACATTATATCCGTCAAATCAAGAGAGAAAGTAGCTGACACACACACACACACACACACACACGCACACGCACACGCACACACACACACACAAGAAAGTGTGCTGTGAAGTGTTTCATTCTTGGTGCATATAGGCTCAATATGGATTCTGATCATGGTATTACAAATACTATACCATTTGCTAGATAAGGTGATCTATGAACAATTTAAGATTTGAAAATGTAAAAAAAGAAAATGTGTTGAACATTTGATATGATAATAAATAATATATCTAGAAACTGTTCAGGACCTCCTGGCAGCAAGCCACATACCCTCTTTTAAAATCACCGCTTTAAAATGTCTAACCTATATTATAAAATAAATATATAATATAAATTGTTTTCAAGTATCTCCTTAGAAAACGTTGTCTCTGGCTCATTGGGTTCAGTATGATGGAAATGTGATTTCAAATGCCTATTTGAACAGACAAAAAATCTTATTAAACCTATGATTACATTGCTGCTTTAATATGATCTTATTATGAATTTCATTTCCTCTTTTCAAGCACATACTCCTCTCTTCTAATCCACAGTGATAACCTCATTTACTTCCTTATAAAGCAGTAGGCCCGTCCCGCTCCACACGACTGTTTGTGATGTGAGGCATTGCTGTTGTTGGGTAATTGCTGTTGCTGCGTTGCCTCCAGCTTCCCTGCTGAACTTAAGAAACCATGCCTCACACTTTTCAGTAACATGCAGTTGTGATGACAAGTACTAGAGTTCCCACTCAAGCTGCCTTTTTTGTACAGCCCTGCACCCCCTCATGCCTCCACCTCCTCCTCCCTGTCTTTGAAGCCAGGGATGATGATGACACCCGCCGTAATCGGTGGATGCTCAGCGTCTGACATGACACACAATCGAGAAACCCTTCCGAACTGATCCGGGTTTCATTGTTGCATTCAAGCATAGTGCGCTTTCTGACAAGTGAAAAGGCCTTTTCACGGGAGAATAGAGGCAGGCAGTGAGGAGGGGCTGTGATTGACAGGCCTGTTGAGAGAGCAAAAAGCAGCTCCTGTTCTTATCTGATCTCCACTCAGCAGCCGTGCACTCTTGCTCTGCTGACCTGCTGTTTTCCCTCTAACTTGATCTGGGATCAGTTTATCTACAGAAGGGGGATAAGATTAGTCAGTTGGGGTTTTGTAGCTTTACTTCCAAGGCAGATCTGGGATTAAGGTGATGTGTGATAAATTACATGACTACATTTACTGAACTGCTGTATTTAAAAAATACAACACCAAGAAACTTTTTTTCCCACTTCTGTGCTGTTTTATACTTCTACTCCTCGATATTTTAGAGTACACATGTTGTACTTGTTACTGCATTTATGAGACAGCTTTACAGAGTAAGATTGAAGATACAATAAATATTGTATATTATATTCTGATTTTTTTGAGGATTAAACTAATCAAAGAGTATACAAATAGAAAAATCGGTTCCACCTTTACTTGATATGCAACATTAAGATTAAGCATCAGAAGGCTTATAATAACCCAATGATGCTGTATATAATAATGTCAGACTGAAAGGCATCCTTCTGTTTCATTTTAATTACTTTTTGATATGTTTGCAGTACTTCCATGCTTCCCTTTCAGTAACTTTTGAATACACTTTTACTTGTAATGGAGTTTTTTTACCAGGTTCGAGTCAAATGACTTGAACTGTAGTCAGAGTTGAGACACGTGGCTTTATGCTCAATTTAGTCAGAAAACAATTTACTTGTGCATTAAAACCAACGACTTGTGGCTTCACTTGGACTTAATCGTTTTAACTTGAAATTAGTTGATAGGCTACCTCCCCCCAAATCCAAAGATTTAAAAGTATTAAACGTTAATGCCATTCATTCCCAGCAAGACACCACTTAACTCCCCAAATCCATTTTTTTTTAACTAATCCCTTGCAGGAGAGAACCATGAAGACTAAAGTAACTGTACTGAGCGCCATTTGGGCAATTGATACCAAAGATAACTTTGCAAGAACTGTGAAATGGTCCACATTGAAGGAATTGTAGTATGCAGAATATGTGGTTGAAAATGTCACTGTGTCTTGTTCAGGACTCGAAACTCATCTTTAAGGCATGGTATTTGGGACTTAAGTGCAAAGACATGAAACTTACTCAAGACTTACAAAACAACAACTTGTTTCTATGGTTGATACTTTTAATAACGGATTTGAGTACCTCTTTCCCCACTGTAACTAAGCACAATTCTGTGGTACTTGTACTTTTCTTGTGTATTTCAATCTACTTTAAACTCTACTACATTTTGGAGTAAAACACTGTATTTTCACTTGACTGACTACATTTATTTTAAAGGTGACCTATCATGCAAAATGCACTTTTGTACGTCTTTTATACATGAATATGTGTCCCCAGTGTTCCAGGGAACTCACTAGGTGTCAGAAAACACAACCCTCTCTATTTTCCTCCATACCCAAATCTCTTAAAAAGGGGCTGCAACGGATCTGATACAGACTGATCCAGATTTGAACACTTCTATGGCGTCACAGAAGTGGCGCTACGGCTATTGGGCCAACTCCACCAATCAGGAGGAGACAGCCACGGAAATTGCCGTTCGAAAGCGCTGGAGATGCTGTAGTACATATGCCAGGCCTGTAGGTGGTGCTGTTCTCACAGAATCAGCCCATGCAAAGACAGTGTTAAATTGAGCGAAATGAGGAATGGCTAAAATGCATGATCTGTTTGGTATTTTGAAAAATAAAAAGTATAAATATGCCTTACATAGGTGGTCCTACACAATATTATTCAAATATAGCATGATAGGTCCACTTTAAAGCTGATTCCATATACTTTAGATAAGGATGCAAAATATCTAAACATATCAAAAAAAGAGACTCTGCCCTCATCTTTATAAAATACTCAAAACAAGCGTCACCTCAACCAACAACCCTGCTGTTTACATGTGTATCTATTTCTATACATATTTTAAGTTTTACCGCATTTGTATTTGCAGGGCATGGATTTGACTGGTAATTCATTTCATTTGCACATTAAAGAATACTCCACAACAGGCTTCAGGACAGGGAGTTGTGGTTTCAGCAGAAGAATAAAGCAAAAGAGACGGAAGTAGGATGGGACAGAGCTGGAGAGGCAGAAACTCAACAAGCAGGTTCAGCCATTCATGTTTGGAATTCTCTCCCTTCTTGCTGAGCAGCAATTTTTACCGAGTGATTCATCTAGAACAATCTTTGCAAATAGACATCTCCCATGAAGTATCAATCAGGTTATCCTCCCCTCCTTTCCCTTATAGCATTACTGTGAGCCTATCCCTTAAAGTCTTGCAAATCTATTTTAAATTTCGTTCTGTGAATCGGTGAGGCATGTTTTGATTGAGCAGACAGGTGGATTTATCTGTTTGTTGATGGCCACAAAGTGAAAAACATGTTTCCATAGTTTCAGTCTCACCAAAAGTGTTTTCAAAAGCTCAGGTTTCAAACTGAGCACTCCCGCAGTGCATGCACAGTATCCAGTGCTTAGAGTGGGCTATTTCTATTGCAGGGGTGGGAGTCCCCCCCTGTTTACCAGCAGTTCTATCACGAAGAGTAGTGGGGAAATCAGCTGTCCACCATCAATGCTGGAAATTGGCTGGCGCAACAGTTTGGGTTTAGGTGTAATCTGTAAAGCTTGTCAGTTCTGTAAATCTCTTACACTCAAGTTACCCTGAAGGGAAATAACCAGGACTGATATATTCCTGCAGGAAATCCTAATTTGGACTTGGTACTCAGTTAAGAGTGAACTTGCACTTTTATGACATTTTCAATCCCCAATTTAACACTTTAATTATGTCATAAGTGGAAATGTGCGACAAGGAGAAATATACTTTTTGGGAGAGGGGCATCCTTTATTCTCTCTATGTTGACCATATTTTCTCTTATATATGTGGAGAAGTCACTTAAAATGTGACAATTGGTGGAGAATAGGTTTACTAATCTACTGGACTACTAGGCTCCTTTAGTGCAGTTTTCAGACTTTTCTTTTCTTTCCACATTTATAATCTCATGACCCCTTGGTGATCCTTCGGGGGGGATCTGACCCTAAGGTTGGGAACCACTGGACTAAACTACCTATGTTTAAAACTACCTCACTGTAAATTGTAATAGTGCCCCTTACTTAAACAAAATAGTGACATCAACTGATATCTACATTATTTGTTAACTCAATACAATAAGTTAAAATTACTTTCTTGTGAGAGAAGTTATTTAACTCATCAGCTTGAAGTAACCGTTACTTTAAAGTACGAGTGAGCAGCTCTCTTTGAACACACGTGGGTGACTACGCATGCGCAGTTTGCCACAGAGACATCGTGGGTCATGGAACGAAGCGGGAAGAAATCATTGTCGAGAGTCTGAGGACATGAGAAGGTAAGTTTTAACCCAGTCTATGGTTTTAACAAACAATATTGTGCTACAGAGTTGGGAAGTTAGCCAAAATTATTCAGGGTTAGCTATCGTTATTTGTTGTAATGAGTCATCCTCTTTCGTCAGATGAACACCGACTTTTACCGTGTTTAAGTAAAAATCGTGGTAAGGCTATAAGGTAAGAGCTAACTTTAAAGCTAATAAAGTTAGCCCGTCATGTAGGCATATGGCGTGGAATTAATTCCGGTTAAATAAATGTATTTGAAGAAAACTTGTGTAAAAGCAAAAGCAGCATGTTCGTTAACGGTTGACACTGCAGCAACTGCTGCATTCCCTGTTAGCACACATTAGCCACTGCTGCACGTTCCTCTACCGCCATTTTAGGCGTTGCTATAGAGAACCGCAGTGACGCGTCCTAAAACCCGGAAGTAAGTTAGCATTTTTAGCACTTCCGGTTCGTTCCTCAAAAAGCAATGCATTTTTTCCATAGGGTTTTGGAAAATAGCTCGAAATAAGGTCTGTGGTTGACACAAATTTAAGAGATATCACGTTTTGTTCTACGACATTAAATACATCAGCAGTGACCCCACTGGTGATTTTTGAAGAGTTTACGTGTCTGAAAAACGATGGTTGTTACCGAGTGGCTGAATAGGACTACAGAAATTGTCGAGGCCGTTGTACGTCATTACGCGAAACACGTAAACACTCCCGCTAAATTTGTTTTC
>NW_011361857.1:189205-189462 GCF_000735185.1 Notothenia coriiceps
GTTGCAGTAGAAAATTCAACTGTAGCGCTGGTGCATTAATGGGAAACCCTTAATGTTTGAGCACCCTCTATGAAACGTCAAGCTACCCCACAGTACCCCCTAGAGAAAATCTCTGGCGCCGCCACTGCCCGCGGGACGCAACGTCTTCTTAACATTTAAACATTCTAAACCTATTAATGATGCACCCACTTCACGGGAATACACTCAGCTAACAGACGATATTAACCACTTTTACTTGCTCATCATCATCAGTGAGC
>NW_011361857.1:189502-191031 GCF_000735185.1 Notothenia coriiceps
TGCTTGAAAGCAAGTACCTGCCTATCTGTAGTGTCTTTAGTATCTGTATATCTATATCTGACCATTAGAATCTGTATTTTTGAAATTGCCGTTTTTAACACCGTAGTTTTACAAATTATAGAATAATTAATTACCAGTGTTTTCCAATTTTACTCTGCAGTTCGTTTCGTCAGCTAACGTTAGCTAAAGCTAGCGCTACTAGTTAGCTACGCAATGGTTTGTTGCTTTGCTCCGGATTGCAGCCACAGGNCCGCCCTTCAGAAACAGAGCTAGAACGTGCAAAGCAATGCAGTGGACACTGAAACATGCACATAAATTGGATAAATAACATAAGCCTTTAGTTTATTTAATAAAAGAGCACATGTTCAATGCAAAAAGTTACCGTAGATAGATTACTTCAGTTGCAATTTGGCATATATAACAAATTAATTTTAAAAAGACGTTCTCTCCTCAGCTCTGTTTCTGAAGGACGGGGATCCCCTCCCGACACACACACAAGAGCACACACTGTCAACCCAAGACAATGGTAGGGGAATCACTGCGTTATAATTCGGAAAAATACCGTGATATTAAATTTGTTCATACCGCACAGCCCTACCGTGTCCTAAAACACTAAAAACTGATATTTTACATGCAATATTTTAACACAAGCTGCCTTATAAATTAATTAATTTAATTACAATTCAAAAACGTCCCATTTAACTACATACTGATATATATGGGCAGATTGTATATTTTCAAACATTGTAAAATAACACGAAAAAAAACACTTCAAAAACATTTCCAATAAATGCTGAGTAAATTATTTGCTAACATAGTTGCAGGCCTTATTTGCATTATTAGTTTGGTAAAGTGTTATTCTATATTTTGTCGTGGTCTGGAAATGCATGAAATTTTATTTCAGAATTTGTGTAGAAACCCTGTATAGTTTGAATGCAGTTAAACTTATTGTGTTTTTCTATATNNNNTTCGGTTCGGACCGAGCACATTTCGCTAGCCACTGCCCCCGAACGTACTTCCCCGTTGGCAATAGATGGAACCGAGCATTCCGTGGATTGTTCCTATCCGAATTGTGGCAATGTTTTGAGGTGTAGTGCCGTGAAAAGGGAGTCGGAGGCGGTGTATTAAGAATGGACTTCCACACTTTATTGTCCATTAAACACTCGGAGGTTAATACATGAACTGCTCTCATTGACAAGCTAGCAAGAATGACTAGCTAACGCTACCGGTGTTTCCCATAAAGGGTCCCTTTAGCAACAACACAAACAAGGTGAATTATGGTCCCCAATATGGTGTCACCACAGAGGCATATTTAAATATAATTGTGAGATGAGAGTAACTACAGTAAACAACATGAACAAAGCACATACGTCAATTTTCCTCGACACCAAACGCATAGTTCACGTCACGTCCGATAAAATAAGTCATGTGACTCGTCAAAATGGCACCGCCCACAGGGTTGATGTTATTTCGGTAATTAATCAGCTTAAAATCACTGATAACGTCATCGGATTCAAAAAAAAAAAAAA
>NW_011361857.1:191053-209092 GCF_000735185.1 Notothenia coriiceps
TAGCAACAACACAAACAAGGTGAATTATGGTCCCCAATATGGTGTCACCACAGAGGCATATTTAAATATAATTGTGAGAGTAACTACAGTAAACAACATGAACAAAGCACATACGTCAATTTGTCCTCGACACCAAACGCATAGTTCACGTCACGTCCGGTAAAATAAGTCATGTGACTCGTCAAAATGGCGCCGCCCACAGGGTTGATGTTATTTCGGTAATTAATCAGCTTAAAATCACTGATAACGTCATCGGATTCAAAAAAAAAAAAAAAGACTGGCAGAGAGTGGTCTGTTTTATCGGATGATAAAAAAAATTAAATGCGTGTCATGAGGATTCCCTCCCTTTAACAAATTATTCTTGACCACTTATGAGTAATGTGTGTTTCAATATATTTCAGGGTACAGATGTTAATGGCAAGCGAACAGCAGTCCTCCGAGGCCTTCCTGTCATCCTGGGTGATGAAAACAATGACTTCTTCAAGACTTGCTTTGTAAGTAGTCTTTTTTCATCATTATTTAAATTCTACGCCACAGGACGCCCAATCTATTTTATCCTGTCCCTTGTGTTACATAAATATATTTTAGCTTTTGTTATGATACTGGCCAAAAGGGGGCCTTCAGCAGGCCAAGGTAAACTCTGCATTTAAAATGTTATTGTGGTTGTAATTTTACTATTGCCTATGTTATAGGATGTTGATGACCCAGACATCTCCAACAGCTCCATCGGGATCCTTACAGTCATCCCTGAAGACAGCCTGGCTTCACCTGACTCACTCCACCTTGCACCGTCAGCAATCGCCATCATATTGGAAGGGAAAATGGTGATGGACGGCATCAATTCTCTCCCAGATGCCATATGCCTACTTTTTGGACTCATCTACGCCCTCAATTTGCAATACCCTCAACAACTTAAGAACACTTTTGAATGTATTCAAAGGGTGATGCTCTCACTTGGCCATAAGTCCCTTAAACCAAAACTAAAATCACTCAAAAATGCCCTGATGCAGTGAGTCAGAGCACCTCCCACTGGGACCTTTTTCTCTTTTGGAAAAGTGATTTTTCTTTGTTATTATTATTATTTTTCAAAGGCCGCGTTGCAAGAAGGAGATTTTTTTTGTATAAATGTATACATTTTTCTGATGGAAGCACAGAAGTCAGCCTAAAAAATGCCCTGATGCGGTGAGTCAGAGCCCCTCCCACTGCATGGCAAGCCGATTTAGCTTTTATTCATTTCTGAAGGATATCAAAAAATCAATTCTTACTAGTAATAATGTTTATTTCTGATATCAAAAATTGAATTTTAACTAGTTAGAAAGAGAATTCTTGATATCAGAAATTAAATTGTAACTAGTTGTAATGTGTATTCTTGATATCAGAAATGCGATTTTAACTAGTGAGATTTGCTTCGTTTTTCTCATTCATTTCAATGGGAGTCGGAATTTGAACTAGTTCAAAATCCTTTTTGATATCAGGAATTCAATTGTTACTAGCTATAATTCAATTTCTATTTATAACTAGTTACAATTGAATTCCTGATATAAAAAAAACGATTTTGAACTAGTTCAAAGTGTATTTTTGATATCAACAATTGGCATTTCGACTAGTTCAAATTGAATTCTTGATATCAGAAATTGGTATTTTTACTAGTTCAAATGTAATTGTAACTAGTAACAATTGAATTCCTGATATCAGAAATTGGGATTTGAACTATAGTTCAAATTCCAACTCCCATTGAAATGAATGAGAAAAACGAAGCAAATCTCACTAGTTAAAATCGCATTTCTGATATCAAGAATACACATTATAGTTACAATTTAATTTCTGATATCAAGAATTCGCTTTGCCTTCAAAGGCCGCGTTGTAGTACACACAGAGGCACTCTGTTTGTATACATTTTTGTATAAATGTGTACATTTTTCTGATGAAAGCACAGAAATCAGCCTCTCAAAATATGTTTGTTAACAAAACAAATAAAATGTGAATATCATTACCATTGAAATGTCTTGTTTGTTACAACAGCTTAACATTTTAAGTTCAGCTTACTTGAAAATGTTGAGTTAATCGGTTTCCTGATATTACCCTAGTAAAGTGAACTGCTTTGACAAGTAATGTTCACTTTTTATTATGAGTTGTGCTAATTCAACATAACTCAGATATTTAAGTTGTCTAAACCAACTTTTTATAGTCATCGTAATGAATGATCTTGAGTTGGGTCTACTCAAGTTTACTGTAATGATATAAGTTGCCTGAACTCAGTACTTTTAAGTTGAAACAACTTAAAATGGATGATTAACTTTACTTGGAAATGTTGAGGCAATCGGTTTCCTGAAGTTTTCTAAGTAAAGTCAACTTACTACGATTTACAGTGACCTGCATCAGCTACACTAATAGCAATGCTGCTTAACAATAATGCACTTATATCATTATAAATGCGCAGATCACTGCCCTGGTACAAACTCATCTACCGCTATGCTTGGACTGCTGCCCCTCTACATATCCACATCACACAAACAGTACAGCTATAGACTATGATCTCAAAATTACATCACTCTGTCCGTCCCCTCAGTACGCACGGAGCTCGGGAAAAAAGCCATATCATACTCTGCCCCTTCGACCTGGAACACACTTCAGCAGGAACTTAAGCTGACCAGTTTGATACCCATCACAGATTTTAAACTAATTTTTAAAAAGCTGGAGAAATCTTCTGTGGGAGTTTGCACCTGCAATGTCTGACTATTGTATATGGATTTCAATGACTACTTTTTACGATGTTTTATTTTATTTTAGTGTTGCCTCTGTGTTTAGTGTCCTGTCTGTCTGTAACTTTGTGTGGTAATGTTACCACTAAACAGGTCTCTCTTGAAAATGAGACCTTGTGTCTCAATGAGATTTTACACCTGTATAAATAAAGGCTAAATAAAAAAACGATGCAATGAATTCATAATTTATAACATCAGTTATCTAACGTTTACATCATGTTATGTCTGCAAACTGTCAAGGATGGGCTTGGTTTTATTTTTGATGGAAGTATATTTGGCTGATAAACAACTTGTAAACATTTAATTTTAGGTACATGTACCTTTAGAATACTTCTTCCGATTATGGGTGACTCAGTAAGTGTAAGTCTACGAATGAAGCATATAATCAGTGAAAATCTGATATTCTCAAACACTTGTTGCTTCTTTCTTCCAAAACGTGAGCGAGTCAACAGTGGCCTCGTCATTATTCCAAAATGGACTTGTCCCGCCTCCACGGCCCCCTGATTGGCTGTGTGTTTGCCTGAGCAGTGGGCTGATGGCTGGCTTAATGAATATGTATATCACCAGTCCTGCTCGGTCAGGCCTCACCCTGCCTGTCATCGGAACAGAATGTGCGATGTGGTGATGTCATTTGTTTCACCGGAAATCCAAGCACATATTCTCACAGAAGAGCACATTAAGTTTTGTGATAACACTGGGTTGAATTGACAACTGTTGTGTAATTACGCGCGATAAAGAGTACAGCTTTGTATTCGTGTCTGTAGCTGTGCATGTTGTTGAGTTGGTTTCACCCCCCCCCCTAACTGTCAATTTAAAGCCACTCCCCTTCCTGACAGAAATGACAAGCCTCTCTGTTGTGTGCTACTTCAGGTCATTTAGCTCTGGTTTCAACTGCATACAAACTTGACAAACAGGTTGTGCGACCGCCTCTAAAACCGGAAACCTTTCCTATATAAACGCACACCTTTCTCTTCACAAGACAGAAACTACGAAAAGAGCTCAAACACTGAACATAGGGGAAAACTCAACTCGCCTGATTTACACGACAGCCAATCCCCGCAGAAGAATTACAGCCAAGCAGACGTTACTCTAAGCCGATCAGCCCGGAAATAAAGACACAGAGGAGAAACAAATAAGTAACTGATCTTCCACAAGAAAAAAACTCGCCACTATGATGATGCAGCAAGAATCCCCGTCGCAGAAGAACTCCCTGTTCAACGCCATGAACAGATTCATCGGCGCCGTGAACAACATGGACCAGACGGTCATGTTGCCCAGCATGCTCATGGACGTCCCGCTGGAGCTGGAGGAGGACAGGGAGATGACGAACTCCATTAAATCGGATGAGGACGAGGGGGACATGTACAGCTACTACGAGCTGCTCAAGTCCATCCGCAGGGACATCCAGGTGGGGGTGAGGCGTGCAGAGGCCGATGAGAGGCACAAGGAGAGCATGGTGATCAGCCGCAAGAACTCCTCCGCGTCCATCTCTTCCGCATCATCACTATCATCATTTTCTTCCGAGGAGGAAGAGGAGGAAGACGAGGATCTGCAGAAGCAGTTCCAGTTCCACCTGACCGGGCTGCAAGGGGTCCTGTCCAAGCTCACCGTGCAGGCTGACTCTCTCACCAAGCGATACAAGAAGGAGATCGGTATGTGCCACTAAGCTCGGAACCACAGAAACTTAAAAAAAGAAAGAAAACAGAATTAGTTCTATTGGACTGGCTGAACTGACTTTTCTCAATTGGGTCTCTTTGCTGCTGCTGTCACTACTGATGAAATTTATGAACAATCATTTGAATGGTAGAGAAAGAAAGACAGCTTATTTCTCTTTCTACTCTGTGGTATTATTGACTGTAGATGTGTTGAACCTGATGAAAGCATGTGTGTACTTAACACCAAACGAATATGTTTTGCACTCCAAAGTTTTGAACACATATTGCATTCAGCACCTGTGATGCATATATGAAACATATTTAAAACCTTTTTATTTAATGTAATGTATTTTTTTATTACCTCACTCTGTATAGTTTGAGAGCCAAATGTTATTTCAAAGTTGGAGGAGAGGTGGACTGCATGAACTACAGGACCTGTTGTCTGAACCGCCCCTCTATGGGGGGGGGATACTGACGAAAGATCCAGCTTCCTGTTTGTGCTGCTGAGGATGTCAGTGTGTTCAGATGTATGCGTCTCTGTATGATTAGTTCTCCTTCAAATCTGATGTGTCTGTGACTTTAAATTATGCCTGCATGGAAGGAGGCAGATGCTCACTGTAGCTGTTGCCTGTGATCTCCTAATGCCCTACATGGCCATTGAACCAGCATCAAGTGATAATGCCTCTGCATGGAGCATAATGAGGGTTTCCACAAGATGTATTGTTTTTATTGTCATGTATTTGCTATTGTTATTATTATGGTATTATTGGACCATGTCCATCTGTCAAAATAAGCAAGTGCTTTTGTATGCACCTTCTGCACCATTTTTGTACTTATTTGTTTCTGAAAATAAACTTTGATATGAACTTACTTCACTTGTTTCGTATTGTTTTTCTTAAACATTCTGTCATGAGCAAAAATTACATCACAAAAACTGAATTTGGCTAATACAAAAACAAATAGACCAACAACAAATGATCCATTAGTATATGGGTTACCCGACACGCTAGCTTTGTGCTTTATAAAACATACATGTTGTTAAACAAAACATTGAAATCAGAATACCTTTATTCTTTCCACAGAGGGGAAATGTACATTTTTACAGCAAAAGTGATATAGAGACTAAGAATAAAACACTATAAGAAAGGGCATGCACATACTATTTAAAATTAAAGCATATATATTTAAATGTTCAAGTAACATCCGTAAAATAATTCCAATTTACATATTGCACAGCAGTGGTGTTGTAGTCTCTATTATTTGTGTGAGGGTCTGTGCAATATGTTTTTCTTCAGAACCAAGGAGGTTTTATTTTATACATTTGAAAGGACTACAATATGCAGTACAAACTTACTTGGAACATTATTTAAACATTGAATAATAAAGGCAGACGCAGTATTGTCTGCATCTCTTCTTGGGAGTGTCTTCAGTTATGTTCTCTTTGGTTACGAAAACAGGTTTAATTAAACACAGAGTTATTTTGGCACAGATTTCCATTCAAATAGCATGCACACACTGCAAAGAATAACTTTCAACTGCTGTCTTACTTGTAAATTCTGTTCAATTCTTTAATTTATGTCAAGAAAAGAAAGAAACAACATCATTTGCACTCTTTGTAACACAGTGTCCCCTCAGAGGTGGATTCACTGTTACCTGTTGGTTAAAGAATGTTGTCAGTCATAAAGCTTCAAGTGACAAACCTTGAAACATCTGAACTCTCAGTGAAGAGCCAGAGGAGGGAATGCTGTTTTGTTCCATATTATAACCTATAAAAGGGCCAATTTGAATGCATCTAAAAGTAGTTATTTCAATTTGTTTGTGTCAAAAGGGAATATTTCCAGAATACGGTGCATCAGATGTATTGTAGAACAAAATAGAATAAACATCAAACGTACAGCACAGTAGGCAGGCAGTGGGTACAATTAGAAGTATGCACTGAAATCAGTCAATTTGCTTTTTACCCTTATATTTATATTTTTGAACAGGTCTTGTTTTAAGTAAAAAACCTGCCGGTTTGAAATAATAAACAACACATCTCCCTCATTGTTGTTAGAGTAACTGTCATGAACAGCCTCAAAGGCCAAGAGGAAAATGGGTGCAGCTTGGGTTTCAGTGTCACATTAGCTCAATTAGTGCAACACACCCACTTTTCACTTTCATTCTTTCACACCCACAGACATTGCATAAAACCCAAACAAAACAATGAGAGCAATTGCAAAAATGTCCTAAAGATAATGTTCAATTGGCTTTATTCAGTGGAAAGACAAAACCAGATGAAACAGAAAGTCACTTTAATAGTCCTCAACAAGCAAGCAATAGTGGACACAAAACGGCATGGAGAATAGTTGACATTAAACCAAAGACTTCAAGGGAGCAACTACTCAAACATCTTTAAAGAGAAACAGCCAGACATGTTTTAATTTTTCGCTGGTTCAAAGCGTTTACAGGAAATGCTGCCACTCCTGTCGGCATTCTGAAGAATCGGGAAAAAGTTAACATGCCTTTTTGTTTTTCACTGAATGTCAACATTATCAATAACCTAAAAGTGAATGCCAGAGGCTATCACTGAATAGCAGTACTTTTACAGTCTCAAAACACTTGTGAGCAGGAGGACAGAAAACTTCTTCCTGGGGCCTTTTGATAGTGTTTCTGATAATGAGATCCAAATTAATTTGTGAACAAAAAGGGATATTAGCAGTGCACAAACAGCAGGGTTTGAAAGGAAAGTTTGCTGATATCAGTGGGGGGGAAAAAACTATATATTTACTTAAAAAGTAGAAAAGTATGACAAGTTAAGATCAACCATGCATAATAGACGTAATAGTACGAGTAGGTAAATATAGGAAATGATAAGCAATAAATAAGGGTAGTATTAAGCATTGAAGCAGGAAAGTACTATTAAGTAGTCAAAAGTATTACGGGTGCAATGACCTATGAAAAGCATTTACTGTTAATTTAAAGCTGTGTGAAGCTTTTAAGTTTGAGCACCTTATTACTGTTGGGTAGTTTAATGATGCATCATATTGTATAGGCTCTACTTGTGTTTTGTATTACAAATAATAACCGTCCCATGTGTCTGACTTGAAAAAAGTACATATCCTTGTTAGTAATGTTGTTAAGTAAAAGTAAAAGTATGAAATGACATGATCAGTTTCACTGCTGACTGATGTGTTGAAACCACCTAAAAAACCCTACAAACATGGGAGGGGATTTCTCCAAACCTAAAGGGTTGATTATTTCATGGTTATTTCTGATAAAGTGAAGATAAACAAAATTAATTAAGAAGTACAACGAATAAAGGCAGAGTTTTAATGTTAAAGTCAAACTCACGATTGTCCCTCTGACGAGATAAATAAAACGCTGGCTCTCCCCTTTTTGTCCCTTTGCACGCACCGTAGAAACCGGAAGTGCAAGAAAAGGCGACAGCAAAACATCAACAAATTGAACCGAATTAATAAAAAAATAAACCATTGTGACTAAAAATGGACAGTCAAAACTCAAAGTCTACGAGTAACGATTCACGCTGCGTGTTTTTTAATACAGATTCAGAAGACTATCGATGCGTAAGTAGCTAACGTAACTGTAAATCAATGTTCGCCTTTTTTGTTGCTAATTAGCTCGTTAGCAACATAACGGTTACTTTTAACTCACTATGGGTTGGTAATTATTAACTCCAACTGATGTATTTATTTATTAATCGATTAATACATTGATGCATGGATGCCTGACACCTGCATGGTTCCTAGTGTTCAACAGTAACCGTGTAACTATGCTTTCAGTCATCTAGCATGCTAGCTAACTTCATTAACTGGTTGATTATTACCATTAAAGTGCATCTAATTTAAACGAGCTAATCCCCGCTTGCTACTGAAGAGCTAATATAACTCAAGCTAACAAGCTACCTTAAGCTAACCTAGCTGAGCATTACCAGCTTTATGTATTTTAAGATGATGTTTCTCATACGTTATGAAAGCTTGTTTACCCACATTGTTCTATAAATGAGACATGCAGGCGGAAAGAGTATGTTTGTTATGTTTAGAAAAGAAATGATAAGCATCGTCTTATCTTACAATGATAACATGTGAACCTGTTTTGCCAGCTGAATGGGATAAAAGTAGCAACACTAACAACAACATCAGAGACAGAGAGTGCCTAAGAATTTATTTCCTGAATAACAACTCTGAAGGGCTCGTATTTTAAGGGAATATTTCAGTTTTACTCTACGCTATTTTATACCTTCACTCCAATACATGTTTACAGTGTTGTTGTAAGGTAACTAAGTACATTTACTCAAGTACTGTACTTAAGTACACTTTTGAGGGACTTGTATTCAGTATTTCAATGTTTTGCTACTTTGTATACTTCCAATTCCAATTCAGAGGTAAATTGTGTACTTTTACTCCAGTACATTTATTTAATATCTTTAGGTAGTTTGCAGATTTGGATTGATAATGTGAAGTATAAACCTCACTTAAATCTACCATGCCATACAAGCTACCATGAAGTATACAAAGTAATTAAAACTAGCTGCACCGTTACCAGCTTTGATAACACTGAATAGTAATGCATGAACAATTATAATCAAAACATATAATATAGTATTCTGGAATGTGCCAATTTGCATAATGCGTTCTTTTATTTGTGGTATTTTAAGTATATTTTGATGCTAATACTTTAGTACTTTTACTTGAGTTACATTTTAAATGCAGGAATTTTACTTGTAACAGAGTATTCCTACACTCTGGTATGTTTAATTTGTATTAAGTACAAGATCTGAGTACTTCTTCCACATCTGGGAAATGCTGTACTGTTTCCTCCACTACATTTAGTGAACAGCTAAAGTTACACGTTTATTTTTGAAGACTCATAGGGAACACTGTATAATTTAGCTCAGCTACATTTAGGTTAGTGATTTGAATTGTATGCAAGTTGAAAATAAGAAATAGGCCTATTAATATGCTGCATACATGCTTAATCAACATAGTGTAATCCGAATCAAGATCACGTACCATAGACTTAATAATACCTCAAAGTAAAGTCTCAAGCACAAAAACGGCATCACAACCTTCACAAACATAGATTCAAATGATATTGCATACAATTATACAGGTGGTAGTGGTATTGACTCCACAACCTGCAGATGTATGTAGATGATAACAAACCAGTCAATAGATCTTGTATTCAGAATAACTTTGTCAGGAGATAACCGTCTGAATCAAGACTGAACTAGTATTGCGTGCAGTGAGCTTGTGAAAAGGTGTAGTTGTAACTTTGCATGCAAGCAGCTTAAGGCTCCAGGTTTTGATCCACACTTAACTAAGAATGCTGCAATAATGCTGTCCTGCCTTGAGGAGCCCAGTTATCTATTTTCTCGCCAAGCATTATCTTGTAATTGCAAGACATTGATCATACGGTCCCTTAAGCTGTCTGAATAACCCAGATACAGATGACCCACATTGACCAAGCTGGCTGTACCAGTTTGAGTTTCGTGTCACTGTTCAAAACGAAAACTATCCATACATTCCTCATAATTTCATCAGTATTCATGCAGTCGAGTTTTTTTTGTTTTCTGTAGCATCCCTTTTTCTTTGTGAGTTGAACAACAGAATGTCACAGATGTAGGTAATGATTCAGTTTTGTTTTGCTCCGAGAGGGAAGTATGTAATGTTCATAAATATAGACTGTCCAAGATAAATAATAATATATACTTTTGTTCTGGGATTTGATCTTGCGGCTTTGAAGTGGGCTCAATGTCAATGATTGAGTGTGTCTCAATGGGTTCTGTGATAGCAGTAGCAGGTAGTTTGTTTACCTGTTGTGTTTAAAGTTACCATGTTAGTTCTACTACTTAGCCTAAACCAGATAGCTGATTAATACACAACCTATGAAAAAAGTGGGGAAAAAATATTTTTACAATATATTGATAATTGTCTAATGAAATCCAAGTGCAACAAGCAATGACACAGATGCTTGCACAACTATTATCAGAAGGAAATTCCACAAGTTTACATAAAGCAAGATCTTTCATTTAATTTTCTATAAAATAATTGTTGTAGGCTTTTTATCACTACTTGAAAGCCATCATTTAAATATAATTAAAACAGTAATAACACTGTAGAAAGCATCAGAAAAACAAATCCTCCTATACTAGTGTAATCAGAAATCTACTGCAAAGAAAAGTTTAAATACAACTTGACAGTCACTTCTATGAATGAAATAAATCAATCATGTCATTTGTATAGATATCTCTGTTTTCTTTACATTGCAGGTTTTAGACTGATGGAAGTTAGTGGTCTGTTGTCGTTGCTCAGAGGACACGTTTAGTACATTGTGTGCTGAGGGCCACGGCAGAAGTGTTGCACAGCTCAGTGTTGACATGTCTTACTGTACAACTACAACGGGTCCCTTTCATTTCCCCTGAAGCTTCTTGAACCGACTCACACATTTCTCATTCTTTTCATTCCTCCGCTCTTCTTCCTCTTCCCTCTCTTGTTGCTCTCAGATCAGCTTCAGCTTGGCTGTTGCTTTGCACAAACTATGTAGAGTATCAGGTTCTAGGTTGTCATTTCTCTCAGCTGTCATTTAACAGCACTCAAAGGCCTTCCGAAAGCGTCGTGCTTGTGGAGGTCGTAAACACCTTTTACATGTCTTAAAGTTGTCAGAAGTAGAGTGGAAAATATTCGCAATTCTGTTACAACTGTTGCCTGAAGTAGATGCAAACTCCATTTTGTTGCACTAACTTTAATTACACACATGCTTGCAAACAAACACAACAGACATGCTTGAACAAATAGCAGCCTTGTCAACCCAGTAATTTCTGAGCCTATGATTATAATCATGGCGGCGCTGTGTTTATCTTGCACTCCTCAGGAAGTTTGCACAGTGCTTTGAAAAATATTACACAGAGAAAATATTACGATACACTTTGATAAACGGATTCTTTCTTATTAATGCACTTATAATGAATTGTTTCTCATTTACAGGTGGTGATTTTAACAGTGAAACGAGCCACAGGAACCTTCTCCTTAGTAGGATGGTAAATATTTCTTCAACTTATTGAACTTTCATGTATCTTTTTTTACATCTGATATGTTGGCAGGGTTTTTTTTAATAATGATTTGGTCCCTGTGGATTTAAATGATGTCAAACTAGCTTTGCAAAGGTTTTATTCGTGCAGGGTAAACACTTTGTTAGACACACTAATTGTGAACATTACTTTGTTTGTTTCCAAAAAATAAACTGCAGGTTTTTTTTTTTTACTTGTGCAAACAGTAACCACTTCTGTCACCCTGTAATAAATCTCATCTTTGTAAAGCTTGTAATAATCAGCTTCTCTTGAGGCTTTGTCTAAGTTGTTTCGATTCACTCTGTGTAATTTGCAGTGTTGTTGTACTGGCTACACCCTCTGTCAAACATGTATGGGCCAAGGAAGTAAAAGTTATTAAAGTCTATTATAAAGTGGTGTGCATAACTGCATGCAATATTTGCTTGTAAAATATAGTTTTTTAAATGAGACTGAAAGATTTCTATTTAAACTTTTCCAAATCCCAGGGCACTATGGAATTACAAATGACTTGTAGCGAATACTTTTTAGAAACAAACAAGGGAAATGACTACATTGGGACACGTTTCTCCTATGGTCAAAAAGGACATTTATAATTTCACAGATGTCATAAGAGTTATTTCCCATTTACTTCAATAGACAGTTGTATTTTGCAGGCGGCTTTCAGTGGCATTTTGATGAACTGCATCTTAACATTTTGGCTTCAGCATTTCGCTTTTTGGCCGGGGAAATCATTCCTTCAAATGCTGCTGAGCAGGTCTCTGGCAGGTTTTCTGCAGCTCTCATTAGTTTCAGTCTAAAATGTCTTTAATGGCCAGTAATCGTACACTAAGCTAAATAAAATCACCAGATTAACGTTTGCTACAGAACCTGCAGGGATTTAGAGTTTAAGTTGTTATGATGTGGGCCTATATGAGTTCAGTAAGCTGGTATATCATTGTTACAACACCAAATGATTTGCCCCGTTTGCTTTCAGTTAGCAATAATCTCTCTCCTTTCTTATCTCCGCAGTATTTTCATGCTCCTTGTGATCTGGCTACTTCGCAGATATCACTCTTTGGCTCAGGTACATTTCCACTCCACTAGAGTATGCTTTGACACTCTCTTTTCCCCTCATTTTCTATTTGCTTCATTGCCACCGGAAATATGTTCAATTAGCCATGGCAAATCTTGGCATAATTGAACCCAATTAAAATGCACAGATTAATTAATTGCGCAGTTAATTGACTCATGGTTGTGCTGTGATAATGACGGCTTTCTTTCCCCTTTAGGTCACACAACAGACTGAATAATATGAGTGTAGAGTGTGCTTTTCCCTCCACATGTTTTCTTGTATCCACAATTCAAAAGTCTAAAGCAGATCAGTGTTTGAGTTTGCAGCCTGCTGCTTGGTGTTTTTAAAGGCAGTCCGGCTGGTCTCTCAGGTTTTGCAGCACTTCACGTTCTCCTCCTAATCTGAAGTAAATGACAGTTTAGCATGAGGCTCTGATACCTCCTCACTAGGTCGCTCAGAGTCACCTCTTCCAGCTCCCCTAACAACACACACTGTCCTCACCTCCATCCCCTCACAAAGGTTACCTGTCAGTCATAAACTTTAATGCTCTTTCTTTAGGGCTTTTTCTGTCTCTCACTCCTCTTCCTCTGTAGCATTGGACTTCAAATCCCACTGTACTTTTTACATTTATATTCAATCTATTATTTCATATTCCATTCCTCACATGTATATGTAATATCCTGCTTTATATTTTGTTACTGTACATTTGTAATTCAACATGTCTATTTTTCAACTTTTTAATGCTATTTTATTTCTATTGAGATGTTTACATTTTGGAATGTTTATTCCAATGTTTATTTCTATTTGTACAATACCATTTCTTTTTATGCTGCTGCAACGCAAACATTTCCCAAATTGGGATCTATAAAGTACTTCTTATCTTATCTTATCTTATTGGCAGAGTGATTGCTGGACACAAACTAGGGCTGGGTGTATGTACAGTATGTGTTGCCATTTTTCTAACCACCTCTTAAAAGAGCTATCTTCTTAAACTATTGTATGGCACAGATTATTGGATTATATCAAATCAAATAATTTAGTTAATATAGAAGAAGTTAAGCAGTCTTTTTCCTCCATCCTGTGATATTTTCACAGCGTTGTCGCCAGAGACGCCAAGCTGTCAGACGCATCAGTGCTCATTTGATGTATAATTTCTCTCTACGTAAATGTAAATGTACTGCCATATTAAGTCGGGATGTTTTGTTAGAGAATCCCGCTTCAAGTCTTCCTCTCATTTTCCCTGTACAGAAGATGATCCTCAGCCTGACTGTAGCTGCCTTCTTCGATAGCGTAGCATATGTCATGGTGAGTTACGCGAGCTTGCTTCACTAAACACCCACAAAGCAGAGTTTTCTTTGAGCTGAAAATATGTCTCTGTGCTGTTCTTCCTTCTTACCTAGGGTGATTCACATCCAGAGGGATCGCTTTGTGACTTCCAGGCCTGCTGGCTAACTTACTTTGGTAAGACCAAACTTCATTATTTAGTCGCAGGCACACTTTCAACAATAGAGGTTGAGTATGCCAGAAAAAAATTCAACAAAGACATCTGTTGAAGAGCTCGTAAATCACAGTGTGGAATAATATTACTTTGTCATTTCCTCTTTCTTTTCTTTTTTTAGCTTGAGAACAAAATGTGCTTTGACACTGATGCTCCGGCTTATAGCTGCATCTTTCACCCAGAGCTTATTTGAAATGCAACGCAGGGAGTTATTACTGGAGGATTGTCACGGAGGTGATCTCTGGGCCCATAGATCTCGGCCTCCGTTACGGGTTGTGTAGCTTCATTGTATTTGATTGTGTTCACCTGGTGCCCTGTGTTGTCTCCTCCCCCCTCACCTGTGTCTTGTTGGTTGATTAGTCCGTGGGTATTTAGGCTCTGTGTTTCCTGTTTGTGTGGGGGAAATCCTTGTTGCTGGTGACTGTGTTCACATGAGACAGTAAGATTGAGGCTGTGTAACCCACACCGGGTTATATTTGAACTCTCTGCCTCCTTGCTTGGTCACGCCGCTCAACGGTCAGGCTCACAAGGATATACAGGCTAGAAAGTGAGCTTTTGAAAGCGATAAACGTTTTAAATAAGTAATTGTAAAGTCACTACTATCAGAGTACTAAAGCCTTGCCTTGTATATAAAAAACAAAACAAAAAAATCATATTGGTGTCTCCAAATAACCGGACTTCAATGCTTCTTCTTTATGCCTTTTTCATTATTGTATCTAATGAGTCTTACATTGAGTTTATGGTAATTACGTCTCATTGAATGGTTATATTTTTAATTGACATTTTATTAGAGCACCAACGATTAGTTGTCAGTCGGTCGAGAGAAAGATAATCCCGACTATTTTAATAATTGATTAATCATTTAATTCATTTTTAATGAATGTGTTTCCGACTCTGAAGTATGGCAATTTCCAGCTTGTCTCATTTTTATATCATTTCAAACTGTATATATCTTTGGCTGAAAAAACAAGATATACATATAGATCACCTCGGACTTCGAGAAAAATGGGAAAGACATTTTACTCCATTTTTCTGACACTTTATTGACCCAATGACTAATATAGAAAAAACCCTTTAGATCAATCAATAAAACAAATGGTTATTGCTGCCCTATATCTGAAACAGCCTATCCTCTTGTCTTGTTTGACGACAATTTGGCAACTCAAATTGTCCATGCTGTTCCTGTGTTCTCAGGAAAGAGATGGAGAATGTTTACATGCCATTTTGAGATACACCAGTTGTCAAGGGTGGAGGAGTATTCACACACCCATGCCAAGAATACCACGCCCGGAACGATGGTGTAACATGTGGGAGTCAATTGCAGCTATTCAGTACACGCCCTCAAACCAGACGCCTTAGTGTTTCATCATTGATTTTCCTCCAATGAGCACATCATTTGGGTTTGTCAGACACATCTGCAACTTCTCAATGTTGTTGATATTGGTAGGATTTATTGGACTTATGAGGGCAGGATTGTGTTTACCTTGAAAATCTTGGATGCATTTGTTACAATTACAGTTCCTTTAGCCCCAATTAGCATAAGGGTTGTCAGTTAGGACTGGCTGCTAATGCAACTCTCCTCCAGGCCTGTTTTATTGGTCTCACAGGCAGACACACATCACCCTCACACACACTCAGACAGATACAGGGTAATGGGCAGTGAGTTAGTGCTGCAGGGTTGCTGCTTGTCACCTCGCTTTATCACGAGGATCCTCACGCTTAGGACAAACGGCCACACATAAACACCGTCTGAGCGGGCACTTTGTTCTGTTGCGAAAGCCCCGAGTCTAGTGGGAGCCGCATAGCGCAGCTTTGCTTTTAACTCGGACTAATAAAAGGTTATGAAATGTGTTTGAAATGGAGGGAGACGGTAGCCGGGGCAGGTGACGGATCGGAGCTGTACGTTGTCGGGTTTTAAAGCAAAACGCTTCGGCTGTTGTCAGGTTATGTAAGACACGCTGTGACTGTGATTTATTTCGACAATGACATGGACAGCCAGCCTCCTTCTTTCTTAGTCACCGCGCACCATTCCTAAACAGTGCTTGAGTGTACAGAGAGAGAGAATTTTGTATATTTGTGTGGGGGTTTGTAATTGTGCGAAACTGAGTAAGCGGAGTATGCGGCTGAGAGAATCCATCATTGTGACGACCAGCCCTGCCTGTCCTGTCAACAGAGACACACACACACACACACACGCACACGCACACGCACACGCACACGCACACGCACACACACACACACACACACAGAAAAGGGCTGAAAACAAGGGCAAAATACTGAAGTGAGCTTCCTATTCTCTTCCTTGTCTCTGTAAAATAAATTCATTCCTTTCCACTTTGCTGACTCCGTTCCCTTTCCTTATTTATTTTCAGTTTCACTGCACTTGCTCTAGTCCACTCAGTTCGACTCAACCCCCTCCTCACCTCGCTCCTCGCTCTCCTTCTCATTTCTTCCTCTCTCACCCCCAACCCCTGCTTATCTCCCTCTGCTTTTCCACAGTTCATCATTATCTCTTCCCCCCTCTCATCCATCACCCTTAGCCACAGGTTTCCCTCATATTACTGCAGAATGGGCCTTCATTTATCAAAAAGTGGAACACATGCACCCACACACACACGCGCTCATACATACAAGTGTGTTTGGACACACACTTGCAGGTGCAGGCTGTGTGACGAGGGGAGCTGTGTTGTTATTTGACCTTGTTGTTTTTCCGTGTGTGTGTGTGTGTGCGTGTGTGTGTGCGCGCGCAGACTGGAGTGCCTTGGCCTGGGTTTGCCTCATCACAGTGAACCTGTACCTCAACCTGGTCCAAGAAATCAGCACCAACAGATATGAGAAGTGAGTCGGGGACAATTGTTTCCTTTAGTGCTTTGTGGATTGTTTTTTTTCTTGTTTTTTTTTTATTTCAATGTTCTGTCTTTTTTAGAGTCCAACATCTTTGGAAGAAGTCCATTTTAGTATGTGACAAAAAGTAGAAGAATAGTTCTTACTTTAATCTCAGAATTCTGAACAATGACAATTTTTATTAGAATTATTTCTTTACTGAATAGATATTCATTTTTTTTTAATTCTCAGAATTCTGACTTTAATCTCAGGGATCTGACTTTTTCCTCAGAATTCTGAGATTAAAGTCACTACTCAAATTTGTTATATACTTTTGGTCACACCCAAACATGTTTTCTCCTTTAATAGAAAAAATGAAAAATATAGAAAAACAAATATATTTGATTTACTATATTCAATACCAAGAGCTCGAACCAGAATGATGGGCTTTTGAATTACTTCCCAAAATAGTTTCTGATTTATTTTTATTTTTATATCGGCTAATTGATCAGTCAACAAATAATTTAACGTCTTTGTCCATCGTGTATACAATTTCTGTTTCCATGTCCACCACTGTGCCTTCCTTTTTAAATCTAATATTCCCCTCTTGTTTTGCTGTGGCCATTTCCCTCTGCGTGTGTGTTTGTGTATGTGTGTTCATGTGCATGTGTTTGGTCTGCCAGAGCATGTGTCTCCCCACAGAGCATTGACAGCCCCCTCCCTACCTCCCTCCCTCCTCTTCTTTTCTGTTCCAGCCGACGCTCTAATTGAAAAGGGAGTGAGTGTCAGCCGTTAAGTGTGTGTGTGTGTATGTGTGTGTGTTTGAGTGTGTGTGTGTGTGCACCCATCTTCACGCTTTGTGGCTCTATGTTTCTGTCGCTCAAACTCCCATGAGCGCTCTCCGCAGCGTGTGTGTGTGTGTGTGTGTGTGTGTGTGTGTGTGTGTGTGTGTGTGTGTGTGTGTGTGTGTGTGTGTGTGTGTGTGTGAGATGTTCTCATTTTCCATGCCTAGCGAGGATCTTGTGACACATTCTGAAAAATAAAAATGTATGCGCTCTGTGGCGGGGGGGTAAAGCTTCAGCAAGTTAGCGGCAACTCACTTCTGGGAGTCGATTGTAGATGTGTGTGTGCGTACACCCCTCCTACCCATCTGTGTGTGAGGAGTTGGGCTGGTAAAAAGACGT
>NW_011361857.1:209119-211558 GCF_000735185.1 Notothenia coriiceps
TCTCACACACACACACACACACACACACACACACACACACACACACACACACACACACACACACACACACACACACACACACACACACACACACACACAGAGACTGACTGATGGCGCAGTGTGATGGTTTATGAATGAAGAAATGGCTAGAGGAGATGGGGAACGGAGGCCTGATGATCTAAGCGTGATTGAAGTGGATGCAAGAGAGGATGGGTAGTGTGTTTATGTGTGTTTGAAGGACAGATTCAGGCAAAGAAGACAAAGTGGTGTGAGGCTGTGAGGAATGAGATTGAGCCCTAAGAGAGGTGTGTGTGTGTGTGTGTGTGTGTGTGTGTGTGTGTGTGTGTGTGTGTGTGTGTGTGTGTGTGTGTGTGTGTGTGTGTGTGTGTGTGTGTGTGTGTGTGTGTGTGTGGAGCAGAGCAGCCCTGCTGTGCCTCATTAAGCCCATGTTGAGCGCAGCTCCGGACCTCGTCATCTCCCTCTCAAAGCGCTGCGAGTGTGAGGTGTGTGAGCTGCAGTGCGCCTGTGTGCGAGTGTGTGTCTGCGGGGCTGCCGGCTCTCGACATTGATTTCCTGACAAGCCTCCCCCCCCCCNNNCCCTTGCACCAATCATCACACCACCGACTGGCAGGACTGATTTTACCATTTATATCTCTCCTCCCACCACCACACACACTTTCTCTCTCTTTGTCTGTGTCTCTTTCGCTTTTAGCGCTCCCACCATTTCCCTGCTTTTTTTCGTGCTTCCTTGTTTTCTTTTCTCTCGCTCCCCGTCTTGTGTAGGATCCAAACTCTCTCCCTCTCTCTTTGGACCTTTACATTTCATATGTCTCTTTCCCACCCACTATTCTGCCCTTTTCAAACCTCCAGACGTCTCCCTTTCTCCACACACTCTCACACCGCTGTCCATCAGCTGAGGGCAGAGAGGGGAGATACAGTGTCACCCAGTGTAATCAGAGTGAGAGTGTGTGTGTGTGTCTGTGCCGCACAAGCCGAGAGGGATTGAGTGTGTATCAGCCGTGTCGCCACCGCTCGATTGACCACACTTGGAACAAGTCATCGAGGACTTCCCTCTATTGACCGAGCGACGCTATACGCTCTATAAACTATCGACGCCCACACCTACGCCCAAGACACTGGAGCGCACACCTCATCTGTCGGACACTGACACACACAGAGTTCAGTGATTGAGATTTTTAAAACTTCTTAGCGATCCTATCGTTTTTTAATTGATATCCAGTCAGAGCCTCTCTCTTATTAACCATTTTCTTTATACATGGGCGATGAAGTCTATCCTGCTTTGACTACATATATTTTGTCACTAGCCCCTCTGAGTGAGACTCCACATCCTGCTTGTGGTTTTATGCAGACATATCTCTGCGAATCATCTTTTCCGCAACACTGAGAGTAATTATGGTTTAAATTACCATGAGTAATTGGCACTCTGGCTGTATAGGCATTTGTCTGCACCTGAAAAATGACCCTGATGTCGGTGGCAACAAAGGGATGAGCGGAAGAAAATAATTGATTTAGTAGTTTTTTTTTCTCTCTCTGCGAAGCTCCCTGTTCTCTGGGCCTATAACGAAATAAATGTCTGTCTTTTATCAGGTTGTACCATTTGATGGCGTGGGGGGTGCCTCTAGTCATGGCCTCTTTGCCGCTGCTGAAGGGATACTACGGCCCCGCGGGAGCTTGGTGGTGAGTACAGCCCAGCTGCAGCTTAGTTTTTACGTTTCTTCAGCCTTCCACAGCAGATTTGCTGTTAAATATATTTCCTTTCAAAGAGGGCCACATTAATGGCCTCAGTCCAGCTCCAGACAGGCTTCTTCTCTCATAAGATTTTATGTGATCAAAATTGGCAATTATCAGAATATCTTTTGAACCGTAAAACACTCCCTCAGACTCTTCAGCTTCTTTTTGTGAATAGAAAAGGCATCATTTGTTTAGAGGGAAGTCAAAGGGGTGAGGGATAGGGGAAGAGGCCGGACCAGAGGAATGAGAATTGGGACAGTCTTAATCTCCGGGCTCGGCTCTCTCTTTCCACTCGCAGCTTATTAATAGCTACAGCTGCACAGCTTTCCCCCTCCGCAGTCACACAAGTCTGTCTTCCGCTCACGCTCTCCCTTTCCTTTGTAACCCCCTCACCACTCTCTCTCTCTCTCTCTCTCTCTTCCCCCAGCTGGATCACAGACGATCACGTAGCCTGGAGATTTGGGATGTAAGTAGACCCTTTCAGCGCCGGCATCAAAGCTTCCCCCACTGGGGGTGATGCGGAGGAGGGGGCGGTGGGAGGGCTGTCTCTGCGGGGAGATGTGAAGGGTTGCATGTCAGGGGAGCCTGCAGGGTTTTTTCCCCACTTGGTGTAAGGCCAAGGTGTGTGTGTGTGTGTGTGTGTGTGTGTGTGTGTGTGTGTGTGTGTGTGTGTGTGTGTGTGTGTGT
>NW_011361858.1:0-2436 GCF_000735185.1 Notothenia coriiceps
CGCAGTTTGCCTTTTAATTCTTGGGCAATTTGTTGTTTTTCTTGATGGCTAAATTTGGCATACTTACCTCCGTGTTTGGTCTCAAAATGCCGACGTAGATTGTACTCTTTGACAACCGCCACCGCCTCATAACACAAAAGACATACCGGTTTTTCTCCTTGAAGCACAAACATGTATTCGCCTTCCCATCTTTCTTGAAACACCCTTCCATCTGCATCAATTTTTCTCTTCCTGGACATTTTGGGATCATTATTTGTATTTCTCAATTCCACTTGTTGGGAAAATCGCATCGATGTGGAAACACTGCAGTCTAGTGGCGGGATGCCGTCACTTCGCGGGTAACATAATCGGCATGTATTGTGGGAAATGTAGTTTTTGGTCACTGCACGCATTTGACTTATTTATTTTTAGACAATCAGACCTATTAAGCTCTCGCGGGCCACATAAAATGACGTGGCGGGCCACATTTGGCCCGCGGGCCTTGAGTTTGACACGTCTGATCTAGAGTCAATAATACTCACCCTGTACAACAGTAGATAGCTTTCAAACTGCTAGATGTTTCATCATGTGACCTTGAATCGTGAATGTTGCAAAAAGAGAGAAAGAGTCAGGCAGACATGCACATGTATATATTTTCCCTCAGCAAAGACCATGAATCATACAATCCACTGGTATTATTAGCTTTAAACTTGGTCTATTCCTAGACTTATTCTTCCATTTTTAGGAAGAGAAACACATAATGCAACAACAGCAGAGGCAGAGCAAGGCCTAAAATAAGACAGAAAACAACGGAGTGATGGATTATCGGAGACACCCGAGAACGGTGACTTCCGTGACCGTGAGTTTGATTGTTTCCTTGAGTAAAAAAGGTTACAGGAAGAGGAGGGAGGGGGGAACCAAAAAGTACCCTTGAAGGGGAAATCAGTAGAGAAAGCTTCCTCCATTTGTGCAGTTACATACGGCACACACATGCTCTCCAACTCTAAATTGTTATCCACATTAATGATGATCTAATTACTCTCGTAATAACTCAATCGAAACCAGTAGATGGATCATTCATCAGGAAAATCTAACTCGCACAAAGTCATAGAGCTCTGCTGACATAAGCATTTTGCGCAACTGCTTCCATAGCCATGTTAAGACTAGGTTGGTAATATTGTAAATACACTGCTGTAATATTTATTGTCAGTTGGCAAAACCTACTCTGTGGGAAACACAGTAAATGTGCCTGTGAGCTAGATGTGTGTTCTTCACTGGGCTTGCTCATCCAAAAAATCATAGATGCTCTTCAGTAGAAACTTGAGTGAGGATAAAGTCTGTAACAGCTGATAATGTTAAAGCAATGTTTTAGCTCATCTATATTCATCATGTGAGCTGCCTTAGATGGCATAACTTTAACGTGGTCTTCTCTCACCACTATCAAAGCATTGTCTCAGCTGTTTTCAGGAGAAAGCTTTATAAAATCACTTCCTGCTCAAATTTGGACTTAAACTCCCCAAAGACCCAAACACAACTCAAGATGAGGCTGACGGTCATGTTGCTCCGTCACTGCTGGATGTGTGAATGAGCAACTGATTGAAGTTTGGTTTATCAATTTAAAAGTAGATGACAGATAGATTCAGCTGAAAGTTGATTCCACCTGGGGGTGTTGATACGAGTCAAGGGGTACATTTAGCCCTTTTTATGCTTCAAGTTTAAACATAAAAAACGTATCATCCTTTCTCTGCCACTAACTGCTATGATGTCTGCACTAGAGTAAAACTTGTTTCGTCAACATTATAAATCATGTTTGAAGATCATTTATGCCAGTAAAAGAAACATGAAAGAGCCAGATCAGATGTACCAACAACATGTGGCTCACTCCGCACATTTTGGGGAAAAACAGTCTAGCTTAGTCATTCCTACAAATCTTTAGCTAAATGATTCACATGGTTTTACACCTTGCTAAATAATCAAAATGTATGATACATATATATGACTTTACCCTGAGCTTCTTTCCACCACAGTCAAATAGAAATGATGTGTGCTTCCTGAATGTATGGTGTTTCCCCACTCTCCCCTATTTATTTACTTTTTCTTGGGTTATTCTAACAAAACAGTGTACAATAAATGCTCCAATTTTCTGGTGATGTAAAGACAGATGGATATGTTAGCAGGCACCCAGATACACATCCATCAAACTATTCCATGCTTCCCATTTACAGGACTGAAATGTGTGTGTGTGTGTGTGTGTGTGTGTGTGTGTGTGTGTGTGTGTGTGTGTGTGTGTGTGTGTGTGTGTGTGTGTGTGTGTGTGTGTGTGTGTGTGTGTATGTGTGTGTGTGTGTGTGACTGTGTGTGTGTGACTGTGTGTGGCGTGGCGTGCTGTCTCTCCATCCGTCATTGGCCCAGGGTGGAGAAGAGACTACTCGGAGCCCAGAAAGCAGGGGTCAAGTC
>NW_011361859.1:0-8383 GCF_000735185.1 Notothenia coriiceps
CTTCCTATAACACGTAATGCCGTGAGACTACCAATAGAAATACATTGCTTTTAAAATCGTGCTGTGCAACACGAAAAAAAGGGGAAAATCGTGTTGGTGAACACGACTCAATAGATTAAAAATCGTGTTGGTGAACACGAAATGCCATGAGACATTGGTTGGTCTGTGTGTCTGTGTGTCTGTGAGAGGCCTAGTTTAACGTGTGTGTTGTTCATTGTTAGGAGATGTGTACCTTTTTACCTTGTTTAATTTAGTCACTTTCTGTTAGAAGAAAGTTTATCTTAGTTTTCTTTGAATAATTAAAAGACCATCTTGTGGCTTCACAAACCGGTTTCCTCTCATTTGTTATCTTGCCCGGTTGTTTTGTATTTTGTTACTTCCCTTTGGTTCCCCTAGTCCAGTAGGGAACGCAACAAAGGTATTCACTTGCAGTAATGTGAGCTGGAACTTTGGACAAAATCATCCACTAAATGGTTTATACACTCTGCCACCAGTGTGGGTATAATTATGCTAACAGTACTTGGATGAAATTGTGTCTTACATATTCTACTTGTGTCATTTAAGCTAATTATCTTAAATCTACTCACAACTGATTATATCAATGTGAGCAGGCAGTCCAAAGTTTGACAAAACATTTCTTCCTCATCACATTATCTCTCTCTTTCTTCCCAGCAGTGGAATCTGTGAATGGGCAGAGACATTACTAAAAGCCATTAAATCAAGAGTTGGCCGCCATCACGTAGATACTGAAGAAAATATTTTTAGCCCGGAACAGACAGAAGAGGAAGGAGATATATAATACCCCTGTTTTGGAGTTTGAGTAAAAGTAAAGCTTTGTTCTATAAAGTTTGAATTAGGACTACAGATCCAGGACTTTGAGGCATAATTCTCTAAGGAGCATTGAAGTAGCCCTAACAGCAATGCTGAACACTGCAGCCTCTGTCCTGGAAAAACAGAATATCTGGGACCTGGGTAGTTTTGGAAAACAATGGTGATGATTGAATATACTTTTACTTTTACAGTATAGTGGATCCCAGCAGCAAAAGGTCATGATTTTTTAATGGCATGCGGATTAGGAAATAATGAATCCTCTCAGCCCTGGGCTTCTCAGTGGAAGATTTTGACATTATAAAATGTTACCTTTTCATTAAGATCTTCAGCTCCTCAGGTGCATTTGCTACGCCTAGAGGTCAATGCATGCCATTTCAGCATGGTCTCCTAAAAAATAGGATTCACAAAAACAAATTCAACACAAACATATCTTCTGGAATATATTTATTTTGACGTATCACAAATAAGAAAGTATATCTGCATAAACAAATGGTACAACATTTTTATTTTACAGTTATGTTGGCACAGATTGTTAAGGAGAAAGGGTTGGTCATTTCAAATGGACAGAAAAGTGTGGTATCAATAATTAATGTCTCGATTAGTCATTTAACTCTTGATAAGACAAATTGAAAACAAGACGCCTGCTTTAAAGTTAATATTAGGTTCTATGGAGCTGACTAGAACTGCAGGTGATAAATATGTTCCATTGAATGCAACATTTCACTTTTTTCACTGAAAAATTACACGTTTGCTTACCTGTTTGCTGCCTATGGTGCTCTACTCCACGTCATTAATAAACTTCAGACTGAGGAATGAAGGCCAAACAAGACCATCTTTAATGTGCCTTGGCCCTCAGCCAGCAGGAAGCATTAGCAGAGACAAGAAAGCGGGAACATTAATCTCACAGCAGGCATTCTGGGGATTTGCATATTTTGACGCCCATCGTGGGGTTTTAGTAAACTGATTAGAATCACATCTTTATCAAACACACAGAGACATTGCTCCAATAGTTCCTTACAATTGAATATGAGGTTCAAACAAACCCCATGTTGGTAAATGTTCACAGAAAATAAGTCTAAAAATAGCATTTTCTGAAAAGTAAATAGAAATTGATGCACATAAACAAGTGTGTAAAGCATAAGAAGGCAGGTTGTTGCCAATAAAAGCATAACCTATGACCTTTGTAGACGACAAACTTTGTTCACAACCTTGAAACCAGGTGATGAACTTTGGCCGGTCAAACAAACAAAAAAAGGAGGAAGGGGAAACAAGTGCATGATGTGCGGAGATAGAGGAACGGAGAAGCAGCTATGATGACAAAAACTGTTGAAATGAATCTGACGTGGAGGAGTGGACTCTGTTACATATCATGTGCGTCATTGTGTCTGAAGTAATGGTTCATTAACCTGCCTCTCTCGCTTTCTCGCTCACTCTTTAACCTTGAAACATATCCAGCGGCATTTTTAGGAGAATGTGTTTGGTTGGTTGTGAGAGGGACGAGGTGCGTCACGTGTAAATGTATGATTGGTGCTCGAGTTGACTGCCTGAACTAGCTCGCAGGCTTCGCCCCATATATGTTGCACTTTTAGGGGAAAATTCATAGAATAATTTCATGTATTTTGGGGTTTATAATCCTGTATAAATAAAGCAAAAATAATCTAGCACCCTCAAAGTGAAATGCACACCTAACTGTGCTTCCGGCTATTAGCAGGCCATTCTGTGCTATTTGCATGTTTTCAAGTGAGTTAGTATGCATACATTTGGCGCAAAATGCTCCCTTCCTTTGCTAATAAGCCTCATTGCATAAACACAATGATCTGCAGTAACAGGCACAAGCAGTTATAGAAATGAATAGCTGAACTGAGTTTATTATCCCTCTCTTGAGGTCCCTCTCTGTCATGTTTGAAGGGGCCATTCAAATGCTGATTTTCAGGTTCATATTTGCATTTTGTGCCTCTACTGTGGCTCTAATGTTCAAGAAGCGCCCTATTTTGCACGACCTCTTTCCCCCCCTCTGCCCAGCTTGCTCTGATTGGTTAGCTGGTATACCGGTTATGTTCTGGCCTATCACGTGCAATGTGTTGGAGCGCTAGCCAATACAAGCGTGGGTGTGACATAGTGATGTCATTATGTCACAGAAGTAAACAAAGGAGTCCAGTGGAGGCGTTTCAGGCCAATAAGCATAATAGGGCCCCTTTTGAGTTCCCTGCCTGAGGTTTGAGGGATGCTTCTGCATCTTGTCGATCTGTAGCCTGCAGTGTGAAAATGACACTTTTATTTTTCTCTTTGCCATTGTTGTGCCTGCTTTTCATCGATAATCGCAAGCAGAGGCAGCAAAAGGAAAAACTGCACAGCTGGCAGTGTTTGGGCTGTCATATCATTAGCACAATATCTTTAATAAATCTGAGACACTGCAGATAACGGTGGAAGGTCATGCGCAATTTAGGGTGCTATCAGAGCAACCATACTTGGTGAATTGGCTCCATAGTGTCTTAGCTAACAGGAAAAGTGATTAAAGGAAGGAATTAGAAGATGAAATATTGATTTAAAATAGAGCAAAGATATTCTAGATTGTTGCTCAATATTTAAGGTTATTTCCTGAACTGTGGCTCTGTAGAAATAATTCTATACCTTTTGAATGTGAGTAATGTAGGCAAAAGCCGAGGACACCTAATCCCGTAAATAGGATGAGACTTGTCAGTGTAACTAAAGGCCAACTAAGCTGTCTAAGAAGTGCATTAGACGGGGGGGGGGGGTGGCGGTAGTGGTATTGAGTGGTCGGGTTAAATGGGTTGAGGTTGTTTGCAGCTTTATTAAAAACGCATTGCGTAACTCTCGGAGGGAATCTTTCTTCCCCAACACTGGGTTGTTTTCACACATATTTCACAATGCTGGTGGCGTCTCAGGGGACTGTCTGAGAACAAATGTGTTTGTGTGTTTCTTGGGTACTTGAGACAAACAGAATATTTAGGCAAAGGGTGAAGTGTCGCGTAATACATGTAATCTCTCCCGAAAAAACGATTCTTGGAAATGTATTTTGAACATCTCAGAGAAAAAAACAAGATCTGACAGCCACCAAGAAATAAAGTAAAACCTGAAACAGATTTGGTCAGCGTTAAGTAAGTGGTATGGTGGTACTTATCTTCCCACTATGCAATGGTGCTTTGCCACTACAAGTGAAAGGTCTAGCTGAACCTATCAAGGAATATAAAAAAAAATAGGAACACTCATTGGTGATCCATTTAAAAATGTGTAAATGTAGTTGAATAGAGAGGTAAGAACAGCATGCAGAGACTGTGCGTGGAACTTGTTTTGTTGGAACATTTGTATGTTTGGAGTGGTGTCAATAGGTTCAAAATGTTATTGAGTTTATCCCAACAATAAATTGGGATTTCCCAATTATTGGCATGAAGTCTGACACTATTTTGACCCTTAGCTAAAGCATCAACAAAGCACTATCACATAGAGCTGCTGTTATTACCCTGTGTGCACTATGAGCTACACTGGGTTTTTGCTTGTATGGCAGTATTCTTGCTGCCGCTATCATATTGCAAGCACTATCTGTTCCTACAGAGGTGAACTTTTTCACTTTTTCCCATAGCAAACTTTAACAACCTGGCTAGCACATGCTTCAGCTACAGGCATTCATCCTTTTTCATCACACCTAAAGCAAACAAGTGCAGTTGCCTTTTTCCCATTGATAAGATATGCTGTTACACTAATGTCCAGCAATCTCCAGTCATTGCAATACATGTAGCTTGTGCCAATTCCTCTGCTTTCTTTGGCTTTTTTACTGCCATGCAATTCCTGGTAAAGAGCCCCGCTTGGATTATGGGAGGAATTTGGGGTCAAACTTGGTAATGTGAATAATTTGCGTCAATTTTATTAATGGGTTTAGGATTTCAGATGAATCGCTATCGTTAACACGTTAACAGCTCTGATTGAATGGAAGTTACCAAATTACCATAAGAACTAAGCACACCTGCCTTATTGCATCAATTTAAAATATTCTTTGGAACAACAACCTGTTAGCAACCTTCACGTTGAAGGTTTTCCCAAAACAAAAGGGAAAATGAAAAATGGAAACACAAATACAGTGGGAAAGGACAAAGTATACATTAAGAGGCCAATGGAAGCTTATGTGCTTGAGTCGGACCAGTTGAAAGGAAAATAGTCAGCTGGTTTACATGCTTCGCCTGAGATGACTGGGCATCTATAAAACTGAAATCTTCTTTATTTTTCTCTGTTTGGCCAAAACATGGATCAACATGGATCAAAAACACCCAAAGTATCAAAACAGTCTGGATGATATCTGCTCTATGACTCAAGGTATAAATCAACAAAATACAATGTGAATTGAGACCTGCTTGAGTCACCCAGTGAACTTGTGCAACTTCCTGTTTACATGGCAGTGTTTAAAGCTGCAGGGGTCAGATGGTGAGGCAGACTTAAGCTGGTTACAGTTTAAAGGGGTAAACAAAGCTGCGTGTAATCTCCACTCAGGGAAAACAGTGACCCAGCTGCCACTATGGCCAACATCAGAAACATTTTATATGTATCTTTCCATAAGAATCCCATAACTTTGATAACCCCCTTGTCCAAAATAAATAAGAAATACACACTATACTGCCTAGAAATGATTTACATACCTCTTTTGCATTACTTGTGATGTCGTCTGTCATTGCTTCAACCTTGGAAAATGCAACCAACGAGCACACCATTTCTCCTTTTCACTTGTGGCCCATTGCAAGCATTGCCAGAGGAAATAAATCAATTTGACCCATTAGGTCCATCTGGGGCTTACATAATATTCAAGCGTAGGTGTTTGAGAGTTTGAAGAGAGCAGCCGAATCCAAATAGTTTGGGGACAGGGAAAATAACCTCAATGGACTTCATTAGAGTCTGTTACTGAGTAATCACTACAAATGCTGCATTTTCCTCTAATATGCCACCAAATTAGACCGAAAATATAGATCTTGGGACCTTAAATTGGTCTCAGAGACACTTCTTGTACAGCCTAGCTCAACATGATACCAGTACTTCCTAATGTATTTAACAAGCTGACTATTGACGTGAGCAAAGATGTAATCTGTGAGTACACGGAGGGAATACTGTTGACTGGATGCAGTGAACAGCAGCCGCCCTGTTTTCTTTTTAAGGACTTTATAGGCCACAGCCTTACAGGAAGCACCTCTGTCTGACTGCAGGTCAGCTGAGACTTTGGTAAATGAGCCATGGTCCATTTCATTTGTGGGGAAAGTTTAAAAAAAGTGTTGGGATGGGAAACATAAATAACTTCAAATGTTATCACAGATACTGCACTGTGTGTAGCAGCAGTGGGGGAATCATGTAGGTAAAGGCTCCATTCACATCGGACATGTTGACTAGAAGGAAAAGCACCTGGGCTACTAATATCCCTGACAACATTCCCAAGTGGTGTCCAAGTACGCCATCATAGTCTGACAATGTCGCTGATTATCAAACATTGTAATTACTTCAGAATCCCCATTTTTCCGCGTTTTTCACACACATTGTCAGATTATGACAAACCACCCTCTTAATACAATCAGGTGACCAGGGTTGGGAGGGTTACTTTAAAAATGTATTTTGTTGCTATTACACCATACCCATGTGTAATAGTAACGAACAGACTCTTTGGTTTTAAAATAGGATATCACTTTGTAACACTCACGTTTCTACTAGCTAGTGTTCCAACACATTGTCGCTTAGGGGCGGTACCTCCCTAAGCCGTTGACCAATCAGAGCAGACTGCGCTCTGGTTCCAGACAGAGGGTGAAAAGAGAAGCTGCAGGACTGGCAGTATGAGAAAAATAAAGGGCTTTCTGAACATTAAAGGGGACCTATCATGCAAAATACACTTTTGTACGTCTTTTATACATGAATATGTGTCCCCGGTGTGTCAGGGAACTCACCAAGTGTCAGAAAACACAACCCTCTCTCTTTTCCTCCATACCCAAATCTCTAAAAACGGGGCTGGAAAGGATCTGATACAGACTGATACAGATTTGAAAATAGTCTGTCAGTGAAGAGGGGCGGCGCCAGGGGGTAGTTGCTATAGCATCTCCAACAATTGGCCTAGCAACAGCTTAGCAAGCCCATTGTTTTGTTATGAAAATGTATCTATATATATATTTATGCACATTCTCACGAGATCTATCAGGGGTCGTTGTAAGGCCCCGGCCCCACGAGGACAAACGGTCGTTTGCGTTACTGTTTAGTGTCATATAGACCAGTGGTTCTCAACTGGTCAGGCCTCGGGACCCACTTTTTACTTGGTCAATATATCGCGACCCAACATTTTGAAGCACTCAAATCTATTCAATAAAAAAACGTGCTGTAATATATACGCTTTTCAGCATACAATATTAATACAAGTGAAGTGCATATATCCCTTCACAGAACTAAAGTATGCTTTTAAAAAAGGTTTAATGAGATGATGGAATCAAAGCTGAACTACGGTATATAAAAAGACACACATGCTGAAAACCCAACCCCAGCAGGGGGTCTGGGGGGAATCTCCCCCAGGAGATTTTTAGAAATACTAACATAAACTATGCATTCTGGTACACTCAGAGAAGAAAATAAATACATCTATTACTACCCGACATATTAATAATATTTTATGCCATTGTTTGTTTTCACTTTGTTCTGACATCTTGCTGCGAGAAGAGTAAAGAGGAGATAGTCTGTGTGACTTACTTTAAATTGTGGGTAAGGGTAGATAGCTCCCATTGTTCTGTGACCTGTCAATCATCAAACTGGGGGTCATATTTCATTATGTGTTCATTTTTATCTGAAGTTGTACCCATGGATGTATAAAGAAGAGTTCTACCGCAAAGTTATTCTCCGTGGGGACTTCCGGCAACAATCTTGATTCTGATTGGCCAGAAGACTCGAAAAAACCTCAGCAAAGATATTTTATTGAGAAGATGATCACTACGTGACAGAAGTTTTCAAAACCGTTTATGGTCTCCGGTACTTCCAGTCCAACGCCGACTGCATGCACAGCGTTAGAAAATCAGCCTTCAAAATAAAAGTTTGACTTTCCCCCCAAAAAAAAAAAATATTCCAAGTGCCCTCCCTGCAGAGTTCTCGTGCCCAATTACCCTATAATATCAGATACACTCGCATTCTTAACAGGGCCCCCAGACTTCGTCCTTCTCTCTGCGAACAGCCCGTCCGGTTTTATAATAAAATGGTTGGTTACACCCTTAAATAACCGATGTATAATGGTGTCTAATAGTTGTCGCCCTCGTCGTTATTGGCGTTTATTTATTAAGTCTGTCCCCTCGAGGCGTGGGGACGGGACGGCGATCCCCCACGACGTCGCGGGAGTCGTGGGGAACGGCGCGCGGTACGGGGTCTGCGCAACGCAAACGGCAAGATAGGTGGAACCCTTGGGCAATAGAAAAGCGCGTCAACAATATGCAAGCCAGCAGGAGCCACACCGGCTTCCAGATATAGTCACCAAGAGTTGACCACCCCAGGCGGGTTTTCGCCAGCGCCGTAACACATCACTTCTTGTTGTCTT
>NW_011361859.1:8428-17800 GCF_000735185.1 Notothenia coriiceps
GAACGTGCACCTAACTAGATAGGACACGGCTGGCTTGAGCGAACGAGTTGATAGCCAGCGTTGTAGGACAGTTTAGCGAGAGCGGCTTTGTTTTGGATTAAGTCAACCGTATAACTCAAAACATATCCAGGATATGTTGAACTAGATTCGTAGTATACCCCCTGGTTAGCCGCATAGCATAAGTTACCATGGAGATCTAGCCTGCTAAAAAGAGAACCAGCTTCGTAGGACCGGAAACCCAGAGTTTTACCTAAAGTTAGCCGGCTAAGCGAAAAAAATCCTGCTTCGTAGTATACCCCCCAGGTGTGTTGACAGACTACCAGCAGTAACTCATAAAGGTCATTAAGAACATAGTGCCGTGCATGAATAAGTGTCAGATGAACAGGAGATTGAATCTCTACAAGGATAAGGCAATGTTCTGGGACGTACTGGTACTGTATGTGTAAATGCCACAGCACTGATTTGTGTTTGAGACACTTGTGTTTTTGAAACATTCAGAAAAAGGAATTGGTAAAGAGAGCTATGTAACTATGCTATGTAACAACAATCATTGTTAAGGGATTTGATGGACAAGTCCGTTTTCCACAATGAAACATTTTCAATGGTCAAATATGAAAAATACATTGATTCCAGAACTGAAGAACTGCCAAATGCATGAGAAAATAACTGACTTCTGCTAAACAACTTAAAGATTTTTGTTAATATAAAATAGATAAACACGCATTTGATAATTTTCCCTTGACTAATTATTGACCAGTTTATTTGGAAAGTACCTGAACCTGTCTACAATGAAATCAACACTACTCGCATTACTGTGATCATGGTTATATTGGCAATATATCCATTCAAAAATGAAAACATTATTTGTCTGGTGGATGGTTTTGATTTGGAAAAGGGTTAGTCATACTGGATTTATATGTGCAAGTGATTAAAAACATGTACATGTGTCATGGAACGGTTTGTTTATTAGTATTACTTGTGTATGCTGTTACGCAGAGACTAGCTAAGAGGAGAAAAAGAGACTAAACAGATCACTGTATTTTCACAGAGGAACAGTCAGTGCCGCGCGCGCCGTGACAACCTATTAAACATAATGACTTAAAGAGGCAGAGGAGAAGCTTTGCTTGGAAGTAAACATGCCACTAAAAGAGGTGTTTTGGAGCACCCAGTCAAAGACAACAGGATGAGGGTTAATTCAGAGAGAATGAGAAAAAAGCACAGGAAGAAGAAATGTTAAACACATTGAAATAAATAAGAAAAACTGATATGCATTTCCTGTAAATGGGAATAAAAGGACTTTTATTTCCATTTACCCACAAGCACATCACTCTCCTGCAGCTCTGGACAGCAACAAGCTGATTCTGATGTCATTGCAGCGTTCTTTTTTTCTTTCTAAACATCATTTTTTATGAGAATGTGGAAAGAAACCAGGAACAACATCTGGCAGAAACGTATTTTCTTTTTTTTAAGGGGACTTGAACAAACCCAGTGTTGTGGGACTTTGGGTAATAGGTCAGAGAGGCTTACCTCAGGGAAACTTTGGGCAAAGAGAAATAGACTCTAGAGGAAGAAAAAGGAGGCACACTCGAAGCTTGCAACTAGTGGCTTGAGGGCTGCTGAAGTTTGACAGGCTACTGTAGGGCTATGCTCAACACTTTAACTGCTTTGACTAACGTCTCAAAAAAAAGTGTATTAAAGGTTTTGTGCATGTTCCAAAGTGGTTTCCTCAAACTTTAACTGGAAACAAGTTAACTACCTCAGAAAGGCTAAATGATCCATTATGAGAGTCATGAATGATAATTCGTAATACAAAGTGACAGATTCCGTTGGACACACTGCAAGTAAATGCTGAATAAATAATCAAGGAGAAGTAATCGTGTCAAATTTTAAAAGACACAATAAAAAAAACACTAGTATTACCAATAACAACAATGTATCCTCTGTTTTTCCACTTACCTCACTGCTTTACTACTTTATAAAACAGCTGTTGTTGTTGTTGTTGTTGTTGTTGTTGTTGTTGTTGTTGTTGTTGTTGTTGTTGTTATGCTGTCACAGCTGAGAGGTGCTGTGGGCAGAGTTATAAACCAAAAGAGAAACATGGCCAGAGTCGGCACAATGACACACTGTAAATCCATGTAATGTCTCTCTTGTTGGGCTGAGACTAAAGAAATAGGTTAACATTTTATGAAAATACACTTCTTTGCTTTTTGCATAGTTAGGTGTAAAATTCAGGGTTCTTACACCTTTTCCAAAGAGAAATTCAAGCACTTTTCAAGCATTTTCAAGGTGCATTTTCAAGCTTTTCAAGCATCTTACAGCTGTTGTAAATGACATATTTATATACACGTACTTATACTCAAATGATTATTTCCCTACCTCACATTAAATCAGATTATCTTTATGCTATAAACAACCAAATGTGTGTTTCGTGATAGCATTCTACATGAGGATGAAAAATTAAAGAAAAGAAAACTAAGTTTAATATTTCAAAATGAGTGACCCATCTGTACGTAGACTGGGCATCCCATATAACCTGGCGGAGCCGATATACAACAATCAGCCAAATACATTTTCAATACATTATTGATTACTATTTTTTAGGTACTTTTAGGTTGGCAGTAAACACAAGTCGGAGGTAAATGGTGTACTTTTCCTCCACTATATGTATTTAATACCTTCAGTTACTTTACAGATGTGGATGAATGATGTGAAATATAATCAAGTGTTAAATCAGACTTTAGTTCCACCTGGAATAAATTCACAAGCTACCCTGCAGTATACAAAGTCATTCAAACTAGAGCACCTTTACCAGCTTTGAGAACACTTTCATGATCAATCATTATAAAACATATCATATTATTCTGAAATGGACCAATCTGCACAATGACTACTTTTACTGTCGCTACTTTAACTATATTTTGATGATAATACTTTTCTACTTTTACTTGAGGAACATTTTGAATGCAGGACTTTTACTGTAACAGAGCATTCCTACACTCTGGTACTTCTACTTTTACTCAAGTACAACATCTGAGTACTCTACTTTTACTCAATGTACAAGACTGAGTACTTCTACTTTCCACTACAAGATCTGAGTACTTCTACTTTTACCTCAAGCACATTTCTGAGTACTTATTCCACCTCTGGTAGCGTATTACTAGAATTGTAGCCACAAAATCACGCAAGCTGCATAAAAATAGACTCACAACTGTAACAAGTGAAAATAATATTTACAAATGTGTACAATGATTTGTAGGATAATTTTGACTACTCAAGACACCTGACTTAACCATATTAAAAAGGAAAGACTGTGTTCATTCTACAATATATGGATTAACACGAGCACCGCAATCGGTCAAGTTCACCCACAGCTGTTTTTTTTATTGTATGTAACTTTTTTTCAATCAATATTAAGCTCCCAGTCCGTGACTTTTCCTGAAGTGTGTTATGTAGCACTCCCCATGTTGTTAAAAAATGTCAATATGAAGTCAGATTGAAGAAATCGCCCAAAAAATTGCCATTTTATACCTATTTCCGCCAGCGGACCTATGACCCCACCACTTTTCCGCGCTATTGATTTCGCCGTGTAAACCATAGGTGTAAACAATAAAGATGACGTGTTGGCTATAGCAACTCCTTTGTCTACTGCCGGTTCCTTCTAGATTGAGAGATAGATTGAGAGATAGATAGATTGAGAGAGAGAGAGGGGATAGAGAGAGAGAGATATATATTGATAGATATTGAATAGCGACAGTCTGTATGAAGGAGCGCGCTCCCGCTCACGGAGAACGCTGCGCGGCTGCGCTCCGCAGCCAACAGCCTGTTTTGCTTTTCACCCAACCAACGTACAACCGCCTCGCGACAACGCTACTACATGTTAATAAAGAAACAAAATTTACAAAATTGTTGTCAAAATACCAATACCACAGGACATTTCATTTTCTTAAGCAATATGTTTAGGTCGCGACTGGCAATAGAATACGTTATGCTTACGGGTTGTCTAAATATGTTGGGAGGGTTATAATTCAAGCCCTGTATATCATATAAAAGCTGAGAGTCACCAGATTTATTGGGTATTTTCATCCCTGTGAGATTAAAATAATATTTAAACCTGTTTCGCAAATTCAAGATGATAAAACAACTTTGAAAGGCTTGTAAGAGGCATAGATTCCCAAACAAGCGGAGAACGGAGTAAACTTTAACGTCACAGCAAGCGTCAACAACAGGGTGTTTCTTGTGAGTGGTTTCGGATACACGCACACATACCACACAAACGTAATACAACAACCACACACACCGCGAGCGCTTCCCAACAGGCCAGTAATATACAAACTGAAAATGTGTTTTCGGGTCAATGTACAATTTGTTTTAGAACCGAAAAATACGACCCAGTAGAAATAACAGTTGCTTTTAAAATGTTCTGTGTCGAATCAACTAGATTAATTTCGGACTATACACGAAATGCGTAGAATTACTGTTTGAATACACGTGAGTGCTTCATTCTGACACCCAGAATGGCGCGTGTAACGCACATAACATAAGTCGCTCCCTGCAAATTATTATGCCCTTCATCAAGTTCGCTAATTCAGCTTCCAACGTTCAGCTTAAACAAACGTAACATGCACGTTAAGCTAATCTAAAAGCTCCTCACTTACGGCGTAACTTTCATGTGGCTCGTCAGCGCGACTTTCCCATCCGGTTATTTTTTGGCAAACCTTTGCAGGAGGCTACTCGTGTGGCTTGACCTCTGTCGTTAGCCATTGGATTGATTTGTCTTCTGCTAGCCAACGCTCGTTGAAACTGCAACCTCCTGGCATACTTCATCTATCACTCATCAGAATGCACCAGGTCACACACTAACAAAAACACTTGCAGGTCACGCGCAGAGCCGCGGAAAGGCCGGACGCGGAGCTGTTTTATGTAAAGCGAAGGAATTAAGCCGCTTCGCTCTTTATTTTCTTTTTAATCTAAAAACCGAAGTAAAGCATTTACATTTTCCAAGCACTTTACCCAAATCTCAAGCAGCCCATTGCCCAAAATCAAGCACTTCCAACCTTGAAAACACCACGTCAAATTTCAGCATTTTCCAAGGATTTTCAAGCACCCGTACGAACCCTGAAAATTGGATACGCACTTTTGTTGCAGTTCTGTTTGCTAAATATACATCTACAGCTGGTTTGTTAGCGTAACATAAAGACTGCAAGCAGAAAGCAAAACAGCTATACTAATGGCACTGGTAGCTTAGCGTGCATAAAGACTTCAAACGGGATGAACATTGCTTGTTCTGGTTAGCTTAGCGTAGAATAAGACTTCAAGCAGGGCGGGCGCAACACAGCTCTTGCTCTTGGTTAGCTTTGCGTGCTGAAGGCAACACGAACGCGGGCAAACGCAACTGGGGAAAACCACCACTATCACCAATCTTTAGTTGGTTTGCAATAAATGAGCTTTGGGGAGCACTGTTTGTCTCCTGCGTTAAGTCTTATCCTAAGCTATAAACCGGCCAAACCAGTTTCTTTCTTCTTCGTGTTGTATTGGCGGTTGGAAAACCCAACTGTTAGGTGCATACCGCAAACCAACTGACGGAGTCTGGACAAAGACCTAAGCAAAAAACCAATTAAACAAAAGAAACAAAACAAAACAAAGAACCTAAAAACTCTCATTATTTAAAATGTAATCAATTCTCCCTTAGAAATTAAGTAATCTCACTCCTTATATTGCCTTGATGTTTTCCCTAACACAGACCCTGTAGACAAGTCATGGCATTGTTGCTTCTTCAGTGTCCCTGTAAAGTNCGCATGCGGCTCGAGAGCCGCGGGTTGGCCACCCCTGATTTGGACCAATGGGTCCATTTGTGTATGGGCACGTCACCATACCAAGGAAGAAAACAATGGAAAAAGAGAAATTTCCAACGAGACGTTCTGGGGCAGAACAGACAGGTCTTTTCTGTGTTAGAGTTTTACTCACTACAGGGTGTACTTTGAGGTTTTGTGACTCTGCAGAGAGTTTACATGCATAAAAAGCTACATAACACACAAGGGGATGGGTAATAACCTGAAAAGCATGACATGGGCCCTTTAACTTACAGTAGTGGTTAAAAAACAGCCTTGTGTGTCTATTTTAAAGCACATTGTCATACAGAACAACTTCAAGTCTTATCATCGATCTATGTTGATGTTTTTACTGCGTTGTGACTTGTCACCAATTTGCCTTTTAGTCGATATTGTGATTGTGGCTATTGATTGTTGTCCCGCGGCGAAGCATCATCGCTATAAAGAAAGCAATTAATGTTGGTTGTGTTCCAAATGGCCTCAAGCTTGATAATGCTGAGGTCAAAGCAATTTCACTATTGATCAGTGCAGCTGCTCTCTTGAGACTCATTAACAGATTAATGTGTGTGTGTGTGTGTGTGTGTGTGTGTGTGTGTGTGTGTGTGTGTGTGTGTGTGTGTGTGTGTGTGTGTGTGTGTGTGTGTGTGTGTGTGTGTGTGCTGGTATGGAATCACACAGGGAGGTTTTAAAGGATGAACAGTCTTAAAGCAGATGCTGTGGAAACATTGTTTGTTCTGCTGTAAACATTCCTCCTGTTCAAACTGAACATTAGAATACGATACATTGAGATAAGATACAATACCTTATGATATCAAACGATACGTTACGATACATTAATAAATACTTGAACAAGAAACAAAGGAACAGACATTCATCAAAACATTACCATATTTTCAGGACTCTTTAACGTACATTCAATTAAAACGTATTTAATTTAGGAATGACTTTTCCACAAAAGAGTGCTTCCCTTTACAATCATGGGACCCTGTTTCTCCAATTTGATGATAATAACTCATATTTTCTGTTCAGGACATGGTTAGGTTTGGAGACAGGCAAGCCTCAAAATATTTGTATCGCCAGCTGATTGATATATATACAGTCTTTGAACAGATTTTTATTTAGTGGAGTAGTCTTGTTACAAAACGTTAAACACTTGTCATGTAGTATTGCAATACTGTCGAACACTCACAATCATACTACTACTACTAGCCCAGAAAGACTTAAGGCGGCGGGGTTAGAAACATTTCTTAATGTGTTTCCAGTGATGGGGGAGGATTCCATTTACATTTTCACATGCTTTTATTGTGTTAATCACTAAAACCATATTTAATGTAATCTAATATTGATGTCATCCAATCAGGTCGCTGGAGAGGAAGCTGCAGAGACCCATACTGGCGAAGTCCCGTACTCTTCCTAGCATCCCTCAGTCTCCTACAGTCCCCAGGGTCCATCGCGCTGATCTGATTGGTGGAAGTCCTCCTCGCAGGAAGAACCCGCCCCCTGACGCCAGCCACCCGAAGGCCTGCACGTTACCACCTGCAGGTAGAGAGAAAAAAACTGAAAACAATCAACTACAGTATTTTCTTTTTGTGTTAAGAAAACCAGGAGACTTTGTAGAATCCCCCATCTGTGCCATCCTTTCATCTCCTTGTTTTGTTTATTCATTCCTTTCTTCACATTATGTCTCTGACAAATCGCTAATCCGATTCCAACAAAGCCTGAGTGAATTCAATCAAACAATCCCCCCGGAATACACTTCACACAATGATGGTGTTGTTTCTCAAAACCTTCCCTTTCATTCTAAAAAAAACCTCTTTCTCTTAGGTGAAATTGGACCGTTTAGCTTTAGCAGCCGGTTCTCGTTCATTCACCAACAACCACTTTAGGTCTTCATAGCAAGAGTCCCAGAAGAGGCCAGATGATGATACATGACCTCTTAATTGTTCATTTGTGTGCCACTTGAGCTATATATCGGATAAGTGTGTCACGCTGGGCATACGAGCTACAAGAGGCCACGACAGCTTGAACTAAACACTCAAGACATGTCAAACATTTCCTTTTATATTTGAAGAGAGCACAATATATAATGGTACCTCTGCAAGAGCCTATTTTTTCTTTCTCTTTTGCTTGTATATCAAACACAATCCCTTCACTGGAGAGGGAAAACTGACACCGAGAATCTGGAAGCGCTCACCTGTTTGAAATGTCAGCGTACCGGTTGATTTTTCCATGGATCAAAAAAGCATTTATGGTGATGTTATGTAAAACGAAACAACACAACACAAACTCTGAATGAACGCATGTATGTTTCTCATAAAAAACTAAATATTAGAACCAAATATTTGTCAACCATTCGTCTGAACATTTCCACGCTGCTAGAGCCTGTGACCTACATACAGTATGTGTTAATACATTCATCATTTTCTCACTGGATAATTAAACTTCATTTGATTCTGATTCCAGCAGCCCTCACACGTTTCCTAAGTGGGTCATTTGTAAAAGCAATCTTCTCTGCAACCCTTTTACAACATCCGAGACACGTGCAGAATCCACAACGATCAGCGAGCCTTCACGTCAGACATCCTGGTTCCCATGCTCTGACAGACAAAGCGGTAAACAGCTGCCTGTCACTGCTGATTCCCGTCACACAACGGCTGACTTTGAGTGAGGCTCCCCTCCAACACCAGATGGAAGAGGATTGCCACATTTCAATTGTCGGGGATACGGGAAAGTGCTGCGTTATGAATCCGCACTGTTCCCTCTGTGCAGCAAAGGATCTGTGTAACTTTACAAAGACAGAAAAGAAACCAAAACAAATCTGAAGAACTTCAAATAAGAAGTCTTCCACTTGAAGTAAACAAAAACCCCTCTGGATTCACAAAGACAGACAGCGACACAAGACGTACAAACTTAGAAATAATCTCAGATAAGCACAAAGTTTTCAAAACAACAACAGAAGCCTCTTTTCGTGCTAACCCCCGAGCCAACATGTTGTGGTGCTGAAAGGAGGCAAGGATGCAAATGAAGTCGAAATGGCTTTTTGCAATTTCACTGCAGATGGGTATGACGAGAGGAAGAGCAGGAATGGAGAACAGGAGGGAGGTCATTGTCTGCAGACTGGCACATGTTCAGACAGTCAAATGAGAGTCCTGGAGCACAGGGAACAAACAAGCATGAACCTGGGTAACAAACAACAAACAAGGACAACACTTCTCAAAAGAGACTATCGCCTGGACTACCACTGTGACTGGAAGTACCAATTTGGAGGAGAAGGGCCGTTGTTGATGTTCCGGGGAGGAGATGACGTACATGCAGACAGGTGTTTTGGAAGAGCAGGGTCCAGATAAACAGCAAGATGGGAACAGGACACACACACACACACACACACACACACACACACACACACACACACACACACACACACACACACACACACACACACACACACACACACACACACACACACACACACACACACACACACACACACACACACACACACACACACACACACAGAGACAGACAGAACGACGACGACACGACG
>NW_011361859.1:17975-24521 GCF_000735185.1 Notothenia coriiceps
TCCTTCATATTTTTCTTATTCACAGCCAAACATAACAGTATCGTAGGAAAATAAGAGAAACACAAAATACTTAGTTCCCACTTGACGGTTAACGGAAAGAAACAAAACAGAAAACAACAACACCAAAAAATCACATGAACAAGGAAGAGTGCAAGTCCTCATCATGTGTAAAGGGAATTGAAAGCTGGACTCAGATTTCTCTGAATTTGGAACCAAAGGATACATTGATTATAGTTTGGTGGTCAAAGGTCAAGGCCACAGCAACATCACAAAACACATTTTTGGCCATAACTAAATGCTTATTATGGTAACGTGGACAATTTCACACACATGTAATGATGTCATTTTGGAAAGGCATGGATTAATTAACTGGTTAATTATCGCTAAGGGGCGTCTGCGGGCGACTTTACCTTTTTGTTTAGGTTCAGTTAATAATAAGCCCTTAATATACAAGTGCTTGTTCAAGTGAGTTAATAAAAGTTAAAGATGTGAAAGAAGAATAAAATCCTCCTTTTTCCTCCTTCCCATCCTCGTGCCAACTCTCTTTACCTTCCACGATTATGTGAATGTCCTCCATAACCTCGGCCCTCTCTGCTTTAAACCAATAGATTTCTGCTATTACTCCTCTTAACGATCGTGGATTTAATGACATTCACTCCGATTGGTTTATTTAGTGCTTCTATTTTATGTCCTTACTTCATGTCTGACTGTCTGAGTCTCCGTCTGTTTCCCCTCGCCCTACTGCGGCTCCGCTGCAAATATCAAATCGAGGGAGACGGTCTCACGTGGCCCCTTGTTGCCTAGCAACCACTGTCATCTACCATGATATCGCCTCTCCCCGTCTACCCCTCTCTCTTTCTCTTAATCTCCCCAGTAGTGCTGAGAAACTTTTCTTAAATTCAAGTTGTTTAATTTCCCAGCTGCACTTCATGGATTGAAGCAGCATCCCCTATTAGTGACAAGTGTGCCTCCGAGCTACTTTGGGAACTCTTCCCTGGGCGTTTAGTTTCAGTATAATTTGGCTCCGATGCATTTTTGGCTGCGGCTCAGGAAGTGGAACTGATACGTTAATACTTAACACTCTGAAGATCATTCATAAGCACTCGCAAAGACAGTCACTGCAGAAAGACCTTCTGCTGAAAGCTTTTAATAACAGCTTTTATTATAAGGCGATTTGCTTAATGTAAATGTGCCTTTCCAAAGAGATCAGACAAAACATTGGATAGTCATTTCAAGGCTTGGTGGGTAAGGCTCCAAAATGTTTAGCTGGCTCCACACCTTGTCTGAATTTAACAAAGACATTTTCTTTTTTTCGGTCTATGTTAACTAATCTATCATATTTTTATGTTTTTAATGATGTGTCATCATCAGCAGTGTTGTAAAAAAAAAAGGATGTGGCGTCAAATTAAGATCAGTGGTATGTAAATGTGAGTCAAAAAATTAATTGTCAATTAATTATATAAAACGTAAATGTTAACTAAAAATGGTAAGAAACAAAATTTAACACAAATTTAATAATATTTAACAAGTAAATTTCAAGTTACCTCGACAGCATTAGTCATATATACAGTTTAACGAGTTATCCTACGATTTTTGCATAAAATAACCATTCTCAGGTCCTTGCTGCAGCTAACCATTAACAGTTTCTCTAAAGTCAGTTATTTTGTGTTACAGTGTAATGCGATTCAGATGGAAGCTTGTATACATTTTTACAGATCCATGTTTTTCTTAGCTTATTTTTTCAATTAGCGTTATTTCAATTCCTTTTAGAAGAAGTGTAAGTGAGCGTACTTCAATCGACCTGTTCTAAAAGACCTTAACTTGGCCCTTCTTTCACTGGAAATTGCTTGTCAGATTTCTCTCACCTTGATGGACAGAGCCAGTGTTGCCTACCCAGCATGCCTCAGGTAGGTAACTGAAGGACCAGTAAGTGTTTTATGATTGCTGTTAGTCAGGCGTCGGCCGCTGACAGGGGCGTCTGACAAATATGAAACGCAGAGCAATGGAAGTCCGCTGTGATTATTGCAGCGCAGCTCCGTTCTGACAGCACACATTCATCTCCGCGTGGCTGCCAGAGCTCAGGCATAATGTGAGAGGAGGAGGAAAACGCCACTCTCCCTGCAAATGTGTTCCTCCCTCTTTTTACATCACTTCTCTGGAGCGTATGGAATGATAATGAAGTTGTTAAGGAGGCCGGCTAAGAATAATATTTAGGTGTAAAAACACCATAAAGGGAAGCTTGAATGCGTTCCGGAAAATGTTTTATGGAAGCAATCAGCGGAGGACATTCCACAATTAGTGAAATAATTTTGCAATAATTACCTTGTAGAAATAAATATTCATTATCAGTCCAATCTGTCTCCCTCTCATTATCTCCGACATTCCTTTCTTCTTCGCACGTTTCCTTCTTGATTGTTCTCTAATCTTGTGATTTGTTTTCTTTCCCCTCCCGGCTACTTTTCTTCAGCGGAGCTTTGGCGTTTGGAGGACGACATGGAGGGCGAAGATGAGCCCGAGCATGGGGGGTGCACCCAGGTTCGCCCTCGCTCCCAGTCGCCCTTTTCCCACTTCCGGGCGCGAGCTGCTTACCTCCGCAAGAGCGTCTCAGCGGACGACCACCTGGACATGGACGACGACTTCAGCCCCGCCCCCCCAGTGGAGGTCAAGCCGAGCCGTAGCAACAAGGGCAAGCTGAAGAGGAACTTCGTAAGTCCCTTTTTTCCTTCGTTTTGTGGCTGAAAGAATTACATTTTTAATCCCAAAAAAAGAAAAATCATCTTCAATTTCCCACATCCCGTACAAGGGTTCGTTCTCCACGCGTACACAATGCCCTCTGCTCTTTTGGTTGGATTGAAAGTGATTATTTAGAGTAGGGGTCACCAACCTTTTTTAGGATGAGAGCTACTTTCAATTTGGGGGTGGACCTCACATACTCTCCTGCACCCCCGGGAAGATTATTTTTTTTAAATGTTGAAGTGAAATGCATCAATCTGATGCACTTTGAGCACAAAATGAATTTATGGATACAGCTCTCAGCACTCATATGAAAGGGAGCTGTATAATCCAAACATCTTTAGAATATGATCACAACCAATAACAAATCATTTAAACTTGTTTATTCTTATCTTATGTTACCTAGTTACAGTAGCGTTCTTTCTTTGCATTTATGCATATTTTACTAATCACTCCCCTTTTAAACCGTTTTTTTTTCTTTTTTCTGTCCTATAGTACACATTGGAATGATTTCTTACTTTATTGCTGTGTGCTCCTCCGTGGCGAAGACGGCTTGCATTAAAAAATTATAATAAACATATTTGCAAAGTGGGGGGACACAAACGGGATTTCGAAATGTGGGGGGGATATATCCCCCCTGTCCCCAGTGGAAATTACACCATGCGTGCATCAAGTACAATAAATATATAGCAAGTTGCAACACACACACAGTAAAGCCCCTCATGTGCTGTATAGGCTGACAGGACTAGGCTGTTCAATGGGGCTGATGTGTTGTGTAGATTCTGCCAGAAGGAACATCACGGTCAAACTCCTGAAAGTGTGCGGTGAGGTGCCGCTCCACATTGCTTTTTCCCCCGACTGCAACGCTGGTCCCGCAAATCAAGCAAGAACGTGATTGGTCGATATTCATTGTGGGGGTGGGGGGAGGAGGAGTGTTATAGATATAGAGTTGTAGTAAGTAGATAGAGTTCGCTATGATTGAGGTTTCGTTTATGCATAGGGTAGATTCTTTTAATTACATTTCCTTTTTTGTTTTGTGTATTTTTTACATCTTGGATTTGCTTTACGAGCTATTTTTAGAACATTCCCCGTGGGCGACTCACGTTGCCCCTGCGGGCGACTCACGTTGCCCCTGCGGGCGACTAAGTGCCCGCGGGCACCGTGTTGGCTACCCCTGCTTTAGAGGTTGCTACAGCTTTTATGGTCATTTTAGTCGAAAGTGACACCATTTTTCTTTCTTTCTACAATCATTTGCCATCATGCAGTCATTCACAGCAGCCTTCAAATGAATACAGCATGTCTCTCTCTCGTATCTGTCCGGTTTCCCTTTATATTCTTCTCCTGACCCCCCCCCACCCCCGTTATCTTCAGGATGTTTTAATATCCCTGAATCAAATGGTATGACATGACTTTTATCACCCAATTATAAAGTTTCAACAATTATAACAACGTGATCACTTTGGCAAACTTTCTCCAAAGCTGCTTTCTGGTTTCCTGTTTTCTAAACAGTTTTGACCCCGACCTAGTTCTCCTGATTTCATCTGATTGCACGAGAATCAATTGCCCCACTTATGATTGTTACTTATATTAAAACATTGAAGAATTGTTGTTATAACTCCAGTGGATCTTTGGGGGGGGGGCAGTGATGGCAGACTTGGGCAGCAGGCTGGCTGAAGATGCATTAAAGATTAAAGAGCTCTATATTGTCCCCTGGTCACTGGAGCAGGTAACTGGAGACCTCATTACCAGCCTCAACTTTGTAATTGATTCTCCGGTGTCACCGCTGCAACAGGACACCGGCACACTGCGGCACAGTGAGGGGATAGTCTGGGGGGAAAAGTTTGTATCTATAGCAAAGTGCTGGATGGGGATGCTGTCTGAAATGTAGCTGTAAATATATTGCACTGTGTTTGAGATGTTATGTTGAGAAACAAGCAGTTGAAAGACTTCGGATTTCATCTGGAATTGGTGTTGGAGATTGAAAGGAGTTACCATTCATCGTCAGCACTTTGTGGGTCAGACCTGAGGATCCGTCACTAAACTGAAAAGATAGGAACTCTTCGTCACACTTGTGTTGGTGCGATGGGGACAGCACTCGACCTGATGACCTGCCGCGTGTGTTTTGGGGTGAGAAGACATCTTTTCCTGTATTCCTGTTGTAGAAAAAGCATTGTTTCTGTGGTGCAATACAACCAGCAGTTACCTCTCTTACACAATATGACACATTTGTTAAATGCTTTGCAGCGTACCTTTTCTGCAGCCCAGCAGGGACAGCCATTTCACCAGCCAGCCAGGAAAGCTGACAGAAATAAAAACATATCAACGGGTCATCAAAAAGATGGATTATATACTCTGAGGTAGCTGTGTTCAGCTTTCTTTCCCCTTAACGGCGTATTCTTTCAATTCAACCCCACCTATCGGCGACAAGTGTCATCTTTGAGGCACTATTTAGACGTTTTTTCCACCATAGGAAAGATTGAATTTATGCTGCCTGTCGACTCTTTTGTTCTTTCTTTTTGCAAAAGCAGCTTTGTTGTTTGTGAATGCAAGGAAAATACTTTCAGTTTGACCTATTGTTGATCTTTTTATTCACCTTTTACGAGCAATACAGGGACAAAAATCAACGGTTATGGCTCGATGAATTTAACTCTGGAGGCCGACACAGCAGAGCAACAGTGCGTCAATATCAGGACGATGATGCAGCAGAAATCATAATGAGATACACTGAAGGGTGTGTGTGAGAGAAAGACAAAGAGAGGATCAACCCACATGTTTGTAAGACTGCCAAACTATGCATTATGCTGATAGTTCATTTTCTAATCTCAAAGTTTCATCTCAGCCCCAGCTTTTAGTGTAAACACTGTTTTGAAGGTCACTCCTCTCTCGCTATTAATAGCATTAAAGCATTTGTGATCCGTGGAACTGCTTTATCTGGCAAATACAACACCAGCTAATCCTACATACTCAAACAAGGGTTTGTGTATGTACGGTGTGTGTGTGTGTGTGTATGGATGTATGTAACTATGTTGAGCCAGTATTGTCTCCTGTTGTGACACTGTACACGATGCTTCCTGCAGAACAGCTGGAGTTTGTCGCCTAATAACATCATGCAGTTTTACTCGAGTCTCACCTCATTTCTCAGTGTTAGTTTGACACCTGGGCACTGATCTGAAGTCAACTTCATACTCAGATGGTGATAAATAACACCTGAAGGAGGTACATTTGAAAAAAAGACTTCTTCCAGGGACAGAGCTTGTAGTCACGAATCTCAGTGAGCTTTTTCCGTCTCAAATGTACGATAAAAAACATTGTGAGTTTATTGCACTCATCAACAATGTTTGAATCTCTTGACATAATGCAGCTTAATCAGTTTGGATTCATTTAATATGAGTGTCCACAACTGTGAAATCTGTTTACCTCCATAAATATGGTGTGTGTGTTATTTATGTATCACTGTGTGTTACGCAGCTGGGGCCGAGTAAGCACATAATCAAAGTGCGGAGCGTATCGTCCTGTTGATTGAAAAGCTGTAACTACACAACACTTTGCTCACGCTGATTCGCAGCCCGTCTGACACACACTGTTTGCGAGATGACTCACAAAGTTTTTATTATAGGAAACAAGGGGAGTCAATGTTCCTCCAATTTCCTCTTTTTAAAAACAAGGGAATGGAAATAGTTGTTTATCTCCAGCTCGGATTTACTCAGAAACCAACAGGAAACACACAGGATGAATTTCAAACAGGTCATGTACATGGATACACACACACACGCACGCACACACACACGCACGCACGCACGCACGCACACACAC
>NW_011361859.1:24561-26360 GCF_000735185.1 Notothenia coriiceps
CTCTGTGTGTGTGAAACCAGCCATTTTGTGTGCGTGCGCGAGCGAGAGAGGGAGAGCGCACCAGTACCGGAGATCGTTGTTGTTAGCTTCTGGTGCTAGCGAGCTACGCTAACAGATATAAGGAGTTTTTTCAACAACAAAGTGGAGGAGAGTCCTCTCCTGTCAGACTGAGAGACTCAGTGAGCTAAAGGGCTCTCTCAGTATTATCTCAGTGGGTCTCAAACGTTTTGGTCACCATTAATGTAAACAATTATTTCCGAGGCGCACGTTTATATGATCATTATAAAAAAAAGAGAATAAATTAAAAACAGTTTTGAAATAATATGACATTAAAAAAAGAATAAAGTTTAAAAGTGAGTGATTTGTAAAATATCCATAAAGAAAAAGTAAATCTGTTTACAGTTCTGTTTCATATGGGTGTTGAGAGATGTATCCATAGATCTCTTCATTTTGCTCTCAAAGTGCACCAGATTGATGCTTTTAACTTCAATATTCAAAAATCTTCCCGGGGGAGCTTGCCCCCGGACCCCCCTATGTGAGGTCCACACACCACCTATACAAATAGCACTTTACCCCTGCTTACACCTATATGCCGTGAGCTGATTATCGAGCATTTATTGTAACAGTTGCAGGTACGTTGTGTATATGCGTGGGGATTGTTGCAGTAGAAAATTCCACTGTAGCGACCGGTACATTAATGGGAAACCCTAAATGTTTGAGAACCCTCTATGAAACGTCAAGCTACCCCACAGCACCCCCAAAATAAATGTCTGGCGCCGCTACTGAGCCTGACTATTTGTGTTGGGGGGGCCCACCTTTTTTTTTTCTCCAAAGGGGGGGCCTGACAGAAAAAGTTTGAGAACCACTGCATTAAGGAGCTGAATAACAATATGACTTTGATCCAGAGTAAATATCTCAACTATTGGAGGCCAGAGAAAAGCACAACAACGTGTTGATATAAGTTACAATATTAGGTTATTTGATTTAGTTGTAATGAAATAACCTAATATTAGGGTTACATATACCCTATACCAGATACTATCATTAAACAAGATCAAATCTGTTAAAAATTAAGTCATTCAAAACGATGTGTTCACACAGTCAATTAAATTCATTTGGCTGTTTTATAGTTAAACATTGTTTCCCCGACCTCAAGTTACCTCGAGAAGAATAACTTCTATCTTTGACCTCACACAGGCGTGTTTAGTCAAAGATAGAAGATTAAGTTTAACGACAGAACATTTTAAATTACGCTCACCATCTCCTTGACAACTGAGAAAACATTTGCGGATGCTATCTGTTAAGACCATGACTTAAAGGGGCCATATAATACTCATTTTCAGATTCATAATTGTATTTTGTGGACTGAATAAAAAGGATAATAAATAGGAGTGGAGGGACTTTTAGCAGACAGGAGAAAAGAGAATGTGTGGGAGGGGAGGAGAGAAGAAGATAGAAGCTCCCAAATATAAAATGCTTTTTACAATGATAGTACAAATGTTTGAGCCACTACTGGGACAGAATGAGGCTAGTTTTTAGGAGAAGTTATTTTTTGTATTACTATTTTGTTTGAAGATTTGTGTTCGGTTTCAGAGTTGTTTTGTTTGCGCCTACATCTGAGCTCGTCTTACAGTTTGGCTGATGTGCAAAGCTTTTAATTAACCCCACACACACACACACACACACACACACACACACACACACACTGGCAGGACACTCAGTGGTACCCAGTGCCTCCGATGAAGCGGATGATATTCAGCATGTTGCTTTGGTCAAAGGGACTCAAGGTCTACTAGATT
>NW_011361859.1:26400-115229 GCF_000735185.1 Notothenia coriiceps
GCACGCACGCACGCACGCACGCACGCACGCACGCACGCTGGATACACACACACACACACACACACACACACACACACACACACACACACACACACACACACACACACACACACACACACACACACACACACACACACACACACACTGGCAGGACACTCAGTGGTACCCAGTGCCTCCGATGAAGCGGATGATATTCAGCATGTTGCTTTGGTCAAAGGGACTCAAGGTCTACTAGATTGGTTTAAGAGTCACCGTTGCCTGTTGCTATGCCCCTGTTTGACATCTGCTGTCAGGAAACAGGCACACTGTGTTCTGCTCAGGCACAATCATACATAAGCATGCACATCACACAAGCCAGAGGACATCCTGCGTGAAAAACACATGTATTGAAATTGGCGAGGTTTGAATGGAGATAATAGGAAGCGATACACTCTGCCATCTTATCTGTAATAGCAGAACACTTGCCTTTCTAGCAGAATTCATTCCCCTGAGGTATGCACTGCAGGGACCTATATAAAGATCTCTATGAGCAGATACTACAGGATCTATTGTGCCTGTATGAAAAATGAAGTTGATCCTTTAGTTGTCTGGTGCATTTGAAAGCAAGAGAGGAGTATTATTACAGTTTGAAATGGGCTCTGTGCTCGACAGCAGTTATGTTGTTTCTTTCCCATCTGTTTCATCAAGTGTTGCGCTACAGCCTAAACCCCTTTGGATGCAATGTGTTGTTTCTGCAATGAATCATGGGGCTTTATATTAGCTGTCACCGCCATCTGATGCGTCCTAAGATGGCACCCAAACCTCTTGTTACATCTCAAGAGATAAAGTCAGACAAAAAACAGAATAATAACTTAATGTTTCGTGCATATGTTTCAGCATTAGTGAGCTTTTCAGAGGGGGTTAGAAGGCATGTGAGTTTCTGTTAAAGCTGGGCAATATGTCTATTTTTTTAAAATGATATGAGAGAAGAATTGTCTTAGATTTTGGATATCTTGTTGTCGTTTCCTGATGTTAAAGGCACAAATATTGTGATATTGATTTTGTCTGATTGGTTAGTTGATTTGTAAACCGCTTTAAGATGTCCCGCCCCTCAGTCACGTACAATGTGTCGGAGCGCTAGCCAGTAGAAGCGCAAGTATTACACAGTGATGTCACCATGTTGAGTAAGTAAATAAAGGAGTCTAATCGAGGTGTTGGGGAGAGCAACTGCCTTTGGAGGAAACATTGATATTTGAGCCTGCAGACCATTGACATGCACACAAACCTATTTAGCACATTACATAAAGGGGAAAACCCCATTAGAAAGTCTGATAAACGCCAGGTCTTTTTTCGATTATATTTTAATTCGATTCAATAAATTTTATTATGATAATAAATGCTTCCTCTACAATATGTTTCCGCCTGCATGCATTAGAGATTACATAATGAAAAACGACCACTTAAAACTGTAGTCATACGGATACTCAGCCCTAATGAGCATCCTTTTAGAGAGCTGTGTGTGTGTGTGTGTGTGTGTGTGTGTGTGTGTGTGTGTGTGTGTGTGTGTGTGTGTGTGTGTGTGTGTGTGGTACAGTAGGTGAAGTGCCTTTGTGTGCGCAGCCACCTCATTTCCTGATTACAGTCATTAAAAAGGTTAAGTGGTTGTTGTTAGCGCCACACCAGTATAATGCCATGCTAAGAGGCTGTCGAGCCGTATCATGGAAATCTCATTGTTTTTGTACGGACACCAACAAGTACACACTCTGACAGGTCCACCGAAAGGCCAGGGAGGACAGATGTTGAATGGAGCTCTGTCAGCAGCGTGAGAGATCCTCTTTTACCTCGGGTCGACCAACATCCAGTGTCCTCGATGGAAACAGGATGCCTCAAGGCCTTTGTAGCATTAGCGCAGTAATTACTGGGGTAATTAGCCTGATGATGTGGAGTCGGTGGAGGGCATGGTGATGGGAACCCCTCCAAGCTGTTTCAAGTCCTTTGATATCATCCTTTTACTGTATATCCCCATTTTTATTCTCATGGTTCTGTGTCCGCCCCATTCAGAACTCCCTCTTTCCTCATCTCAGTTTATATAATGAGAAGTGGAACAGCTGTTGTTGGCCCTGAATAGTCCTGTGGTTACTTAGCTAATCACTCCTAATCAGTGCCACGTTACTAAAAGACACATTTTAAGTACGCAAGTATCTCTTCTGACTTGGCAAACTGCTCATTTGAGTGATATTGTCATATTACTGTATATACTACTATATAATCGCTATTCATTTCGCTGCTTCAGTGCAACCAAATAAGCTTCACATTTCTCTCGTAAAATAGGAATTCTGCTCATATTCAAAAGTGTTAGCATCCATCTTCCCAGCATTCTCTAATACTGATCTAGTTTACACATGTAGACAGTCCAAGGCTTTCCAGGATCTGCAGATGCGCTCGGCTTTATTGTGGATTTTCTCATTTACATTTAGCTTATTGTTATTTGTGCAGCACACAAATAAGCTTAACTAAATCCCAAACTGCCCGTACAGAAAATAACTCTCTTATAAGCACTGCGAAGAGGATTTAAAACAATGCCAGTACTGATGAACAATACCAGGGGAAAAGCTGTAGTAACAATACAAACAGCCCATCTGTGTTGTGAGGTCTGGTTATTATAGATAACAGATTATACAGTATATCCATCGTCATGGAAAAAACAACGAAACGCAGTTGAAAGATTTGAAAGGCAATGCAAACCCACACACGCTGATTAGTCATCTACTCATTTTGAAAAATAGGTGCTAATGACAAATATAGAGGTGTAAAACTGAGGAATCAGATTAAAAACGCCTTCACAATACCCAGCAGACGCCTTATCAGCGAAAATAACTGAGAACACCTGTGGGAGTGTCCCATGGGTCCATATGTGCTTTAATAACAATGATACCAATATAATATCTGTGTGAAACTCACTTACCACCAGCAGTCCAGCCTTCAATCTGACAAGGTGTGGATAATATATATTCTACCCACGGATCTGTCACTCATTTGATTTGATTTATATACATTTACTCTATCCTGCAAGCTATGTTCATCCCACTACTCTCCACATGGTGGCAGCAGAACACCACGCATTACAAGTCCCGCCCTACAAACCCTCACCTCGCTCCTGTGTGTTAACTGTTACCTGGGTGGTGCTTGAGGTTTTCTCTCCGCTGACGCATTCATCCTGAGATGACTAACACACAGGCACCACGGCGGACAGTCATAACCATCGGGGCCAATGTTGGGCCTCCTAACATTCATTATCTGAGGAGACTTTTATTGGAACTCACAGCAGCGGGAAGAAACCAGGGGACTTGGCTACTTTGCGAAATTAAAACAGTGGTGTTTTTGTTTGCTAAGCATTCTTGTGATGAACTGCAGTGTGACAGTTAGGCTAGAACCCATACAGTCATGAAGTCTTAACTTTGAGTCTGCTTCATAGGCTTTTTGTGATTTCATGGAGGTTCTCTGGATGTTAACTGAATAAGAACACCAAAAATAGCGGTGAAAGCAAAACATTTTACAATTATTTTGGTCTAGCTTGGAAATGCAAGGTTTTTCTACTCGGCTCAATAAATAATTCATCCCAGCTTACATCCCTCCTCTCCCTCTGTGCAGCTTTCCATATATTCCTCTTATTTCCCCTGTGTTTCTGAGAGCAACTTTGGTTTAATGGACGTGAGTTCGGTCGAGGAGGAGAACTACATTCTAGCTATTTTACGTAACAACACGGAGAGAAATCCCACTCACTTCAATGTGCTTGTTCAGACCTCTTAGAGCTCTCTTTGACACACGTGCACGCACACACGCTCCCCTCGAAGAAAACAGACGGAGAATGGCATGGGAATGTTTTCTGCTGCCACTTTGGTTGCTGCTGGTAACCTGTGGAACAGTGTTCATTAACTATGCAGATCTGTCTCTCTTTCCCGTTTCTTTCCCCCTTCATTTATCCACCTTTTGCCTCTTTTTTCCCTTACAGTCTCGGCTGGGTTTTAGTGACACGGGAGCTCTTGCAAAGGATTACTGTGGAGACAGTACACTAATAATGATGTATAATAATCTCCTCTCCACATTGACTGTTTCAACTAAGAAATCAGACTTCTTAACCGCGGGACATATTTAGAAGAGTGGAATTTCACGCTGTGCTCTCCAGCTTTGACTCTTCATTTCTATGAACAGGCTTGACTGCTCTGAATATGCGTGAAATGCACTGAAATTGACACAAAGCCATCCAGGGTGTGTCTAGTCTTTCCGTGTCCCTCATCCTTTTCCACCCCTACAGCATTTAAAGCAGCAATGCTGTAGCTAGTTGGCCGACTGACCGAGACATTGGTTGACAAACTCGATGACACCTTTAACGCTGAGCGACCCCAGCTAACTCTCCAGTTGTCGTCAGGTGATGATGACCTGGACGGAGGGAGCCTCTCACCTCAACACTTCCAGGTTTATGATTTATTCTCGCCCTGAAGGCTTCATGCAGGGTGTGAGGTGGCAGAGTCACTGTAGGAGAAGCCCATTTCAACTGTAGAGGACATTTTCCCCTTTGAAAGGTAACTTCTTTTTTAATCCAAGGAGAGGTTTTTAATACGACATTCCTGTTTCTATTTATAGATATGCTTCTTCTGATGCTTTTATTCTTACATTTGTGTACCTTACACACTTAGGCCTGAAATACAAACATGCCCAAACAGGACTTATTCACATATATGGAGAGTTGTAAAGGCAGCGAGAGTGCTCCAATAGTGGTTTAATGCCTTGCTCAAGTACACCCCGCACTGTGCAAAAGGAGAAACAGCACATCTCCAGCTACCAATCCGAACTCTGTACTTGGTCCAACTGGGACTTGAACCGGCAACCCTCTGGTTCCAAAGCCACGTTTTTGACTTACTGCTGCTCCCGAAAAACCCAAAGACACCATATGTCGAATGGAAATATATGTATCAGCTTGAGATTTTAATATTTTTTCAAGGTTCTGATGAGGTGTTTTTTTAAACATGCCGTTTTCCTCGATACCCTTTCCACCCAGATTGATGGGAGGAATTGCAGCGTTGGTGTCTTCTGCGTGCTCCATAGCAGACTACATGGAGCACGCAGCCTCTCAGCAGCTGCTCCTCTGTTATGGTGATGGAGCTCTTGGCAAGCTTTTTTCCAAACAGAGGCTCACACGCTGGCTATATGAAGGCATTTCACATGCCTGGGAGCTCGCAGACTCAGACCCTCGGAGCCATTGGAGAGCACTCCACCCGTCTCTGTTAGGTTCTGTTCAGTAGAGCATCAGTAGATGATACCTGTCTGATGTTGTCTGGAACTTTGATCTTCTTTTACTCTTATAATAAAGTATCTCTGAGCTCTTACATCAGTGCTGAGTTCTCACATTGTAGAGTCCGTTTGCATCAATTGTACTAGGCTTCTTATAGAGCTATTGAATTACTCCTTAATAGTATGGTGTGGTAGTAAGTAGTGGGTATAATGGAAGCAATTATATTTCACAATATTTTCTATCACATACTTTAATATCGAGGTTGTGATGATATGTTAGAGTTGACAATTGACCAGTGATTTCACAAAACATTTACAAAATTAGGATTTTGATAAACAGCCATCTGTTATGAAAATGTAAAGACTAAGCGGGTAAATGCATTTAGGAAAACTGCTAGAAAGGTCTGGTATATTTAGAAAACAACATAATTGTACTTAAATACAGCCTTTAAAACCAGGAAAAGACAACACTTACACTGGGTGTCCGTGGGGTCTTAAAAAGTATTCAAAGTTGATAAATCAATTTAGCGAAAATGAAGGCTATTAAAAAGTATTAAACGACATTTTCCAAGGTATTACATTTTGTAGCTTGTTTTCAATAAGTATATAAATGGTCCAAAGAGGTTGTATTCTACAGTCTGCCTGAATGTAATCATTGTGTAGGTGTGTAGTGTGATTCTGTGGAGTTTATTTATGGCATCCCGTTGGATTTGACGTCATCTGAACAGGACATCGCACGCTCTCTGACTGACTGCTGCTTGATAGGTCCGTTTGCGCCGGTTGTTAAACAACATCGTTATGGGGAAATGCAAGTTTGCGTCCAAATGGTTGGAAGATAAGGAGGAAGGACAATCATTACTGTATATAGTCAATGTGAGGTAAAGTGTAAATGTATCCGGTTAAATCTCAAAGTGGCGATGAGGTCTTAAAATGTGTGGAAAGGCTCTTAAAAAAGGTCTTAAAAGGAATTACATTTGACTTCAGGATTCCTGCATATACCCTGTTACAATATCCCAAATCTAAGACAATATATAATCTCATATAATGCCCGTCCTAGTGGTAGTGTACCATAGATTGGACATAATGCAACCAGGTCCAGTCTATACAAGCTATGANAAAAAATCATTTTGTAACATTCTCACTGAAGAGGCTTGCAATGATTTGCCCTAGACTTCTGCTTTCAGACGTAGTTAATTATGAAGTTATTACCCTATCCGATAATAATCCAATGCAGAGGAAATAATGTTGAATAATACATTATTTTATATATATTAAATATTTATATACGTATTTTGATATATAGTCTTAAAGTTACTACCGGCCCGTTGAGTGCAACCATGATGCTAATGTGGCCCGCGAAGAAATTGAGTTTGACACCCCTGCTGTATATAGTCAATGTGAGGTAAAGTGTGTCGCCAATGTAACCGGTTAAACCTCAAAGTGGCGATGAGGTCTTAAAATGTGTGGAAAGGCTCTTAAAAAAGGTCTTAAAAGGAATTACATTTGACTTCAGGATTCCTGCATATACCCTGTTACAATATCCCAAATCTAAGACAATACATAATCTCATATAAGGATATTGATTTAATATCGATATAATGCCCGTCCTAGTGGTAGTGTACCATAGATTGGACATAATGCAACCAGGTCCAGTCTATACAAGCTAGGAAATGTGCCTCTTACTCCCCAACATAAAACACATGTACCCTATGATATGTATTATTCTCCTGGCCTCAGCATAATCACATGATGCCCAATAACATGGTCACCGTCAAGAGAGAACGGTGAAACCTAATGGACCCATACATTTAGGAGAGATTTGTCTGTCTTCACATAAAAAGGAGTGCTATATTTAACCTTCGTACTTCAATGCTCCTGTCTGTTTCTGTCTCTCATCGCGTTATCTCCATCTCAGTTGCTCTCTTTCCATTTGATTTGCCGTACTTGTTCGAGGCCTTTTCTCTGTCCTTCTTATTCTCTTCGTCCTTTCCACATCATGTTTATTCACTTGAGTAATCACTGTTTTCTAAGTAAGCGAGACCCTCACACACACTATTGATCTTGCCAACCTCCTCACCTCTAATCTACCATCTCTCCTTCCTGCAGCTCTGTAATCTCTCCTTTACATCTTCCCTCTCACCTCTGTCCCCCCTCCCACACCCCCTTCACCTCTCAGCTCCTGCCCTTCTCTTACCATCTGCCCTTCCCCTCCCACCCTACCATCTCCCACCTCTATCTCCCCCTCTTTCTCCCTGCCCTCGCCTCCGCTGACCTGCCCTTAATTGCTCCGCTGCCGTTGCACCTACAGGATGGGAGCAGCTGTCAAACAGATCCCTGCCTGTTGAGGTTAACCTTAAGTGGGCCCGAGTCGGGGCCGGAGCCCGCGTTTTGAGTGGTTCTCAGGGTCTAGGGCCTCGGGCACAAAAGGAGGGCCAAAAGCATTTTCTTTGAGAGCACCGAATCTCCTGTCTCCTCTTCTCCCTCTCCCCGGGCCTCCCCTTCCTCCATCGCTAGGTCCCTCCATCCATCCCTCCCTCCCTCCCTCCCTTTCCTTCTACCCCCTCCAGACTCTCTGTCTGTGCTGACACCGCCTTTAATAAGGGGGAGCGGGGTGCACTGTTTATTTGTGTGGTGCGAGGTTAAAAACTTCCCCCTTAATTGACATTCCGGTAACACTTTCCAATAATGGGGCGAGCAATTTCCTTGAAATTGGTGTGTGTCCACCGCAAGGAAAAACACCGCTTCTAGCTTTCACTGACCCATGGATGATCTACACTTGTGTGTGTGTGTGTGTGTGTGTGTGTGTGTGTGTGTGTGTGTGTGTGTGTGTGTGTGTGTGTGTGTGTGTGTGTGTGTGTGTGTGTGTGTGTGTGTGTGTGTGTGTGACACTGTGGAATGGGGCCACGGTTGAAGGAGTCAGGTATGGCTGCTCCTCACATAGCTTCCCTCTTGTTGACGTTTGCTCGCACCATTCTGTCTTTTCAACTCGCTGTGTCTCTCCGTCTGCGTCCCTGTCTTGGTCGCCCCACTTGAAAACATGCAGCACCACTTCTCCTCTCTCTCTCTCTCTCACTCGCCCTCGCTCTCTCCATCACTCGCTGTGAATGGTGGGAACAGAGCAGCCATTAAGATGCATATTTAGAAGGACTTACCCCCCTCTCCTCCTCCTCCCATCTCTCGTACACTCACATAACACACACATACACATACTGTAAGTCACTAAGAGTGCCTGTCACCAGGGACACACGCATCATTACACACACACACACACACACACACACACACACACACACACACACACACACACACACACACACACACACACACACACACACACACACACACTGAGGCAGACTTGTTGGAAAGCTGCTTGTTATTGGCTGTATGAGCTCAGGCAGGACTTTTCCCTAACTTGCCGTCCACTTCGGCCCTTCATTGCTCCTTTCTTCATTTTCTTAAGGTTTGTACAGTTTTTATTGACAGGACAGATGGGGGATTTGATGAATTGCCGGTAGGAATACCTGTGGTTCCTGTGACAAGGTTGTTATCAACACTGTATGGTTATGCTTAGACCAAAAGAGAAAAAGTGAGAGGTGACGAGGCAATTTGCGTCATCCAGAGATTTTATAACCAAGAAGACGGAAAGCAGACACCCGGCAAAAATCAGTTTGACACCAAACTAGAAGAAATACCCTTAGCGACAGATGCAGAGAAAATATTAGGGATAGAAAATGAAGAAGGAAGAAAGGAGAGTGATGGGTGAATTTGACAGATCTGAAGTGTGCTATCCTAATCCCTATAATAGTTTAAGCTCCCCATAGATATCAGGACAGGAACAACCCTAACCCTACCCCACACCTTATGTCACAGACTGAAAACCCAGCTGTATCTTGGACAATACAATCTGAAAAGAAACAATGCTTGCGTTCTGAATTTGTATCCTCACGGTTCATTTCTCTAATTGTAAGTTGTTGAATGTAATGAAAGTAATAAGAAACAGAAAATGCTGACATTTCATCATTTAGTTCCCGAAATAAACGGTTAAAAGGAAAATAGTGAAGCAGAATGGTGAGGACAAAGACAAAGACGCAGGCTGACACATAAAGAAACAACACAAAGACAGTAGGGAACATCACATCAGCGAGAGTGAGGTGGAGATGATGAAAGAGGCCATGATAGACACATGTGAAACCCGAAGAGTAAAAGCAGATTGACAGCGAGGAACAGAGGAGACGAGGACAGAGGAGCCGTGAGGGAGGAGACGACGGTGGAGCTTTGTTTTGTCTGTCGTCTCCTTCTAATGCGACACATATGAGCGGCCTCGGAAACAATGAGTCACCCCAGAACGCCGCCGCTATCGGGCCCCGAACAGGCTCTCTGCGCGGGATGATTATGTCGGTGCTTTTCATTTTAGCCACCGACATGTCCCCTGTGTGCTTCCTGTCACATGGACAGCCGAACACCACTTTATGGCAGAATGAGGGTATTCTGTATTATTCCTTTTTGGTGAGGGTGTATTTTTCTTGAACAGGTAAACATCAACAAAGAACGCGCATTGACCCACAAATCTCTCTAATCATTGGGTAAGCTGCATTGTTCTGCGGCGTCGCCATAGTAGAGATACTCCGGCCATGACCTCATCTCACGGGACAGTGTGTGTGTGTGTGGCTGAAGGTGCAGAGAGGTGGAGTGCTCGCAGTGACAGCCACTGATGTATAGATGGGCAGGTGGGAGTTGGACAAATAGGGATGTACTTGCCATTGTATGGAGTTGTCTGTTCTCTCCTCCTTCAGCTGCTGCACTCTTTCATTACCAAGCATTTCAAAACAAAGCCTCTCACTCTCCCTTATTGTCCCGCATGCACATACCAACACACACACTCAATCCCTGTCAACTTTTCACTCCTCTCCCCCAAACGTGGTGTTTTTGTCCTTCAGAACGCCAGACTGATTGACAGTAGACGCCCTGTGTATTTTTTGTATGTAAGACTGACACATTTGTTTCAGCTACGGCTGCAGTATTAATGAAAAAAATCACAATACAGAGTAGTGCTCTATCAAAAAAATGTCAGTAAGCACAAACATCAACAAATCATTCCGAATTGGCCGTGCCTACAAACGGTATTCGACAGACTTTATTTTAAATCTTTGTTTGGTTGACATCCTCCTAAAACAGTTTAATATACTTTTCAATAATAATGCGAATAAAGTTAAAACAAATGATAATTTCCTCTAATATCGCCAATCCTATCGTGATGACACGTGCAGTCGAAATGATTGCAATACATTTTTTTTCAAATCAGCACTGTCAAATAATCACCTACTGTTAACCCTTCGTGTTAGCCGCAGCTAACCGTCATCGCTGTGATTGATTGGCAGGCCGAGCTGCTTGTACAGCCGGTTCTGTTGGAAGGTGAAGCAATCAGAGCGAGTCGCAGCGCGCTGGCGGTGGCCTTTTTTTTCTTTTTTCCATGTGGCCAATTAGAGGGGAGATTTCCCAACAGATTGCCGCAGCTCCGTCTGTGTCTGGGTCTGTGCTTTGGTTTGATCCCATGAAATTATCTTGAAACAATAGGCCGGAGCCATCAGCCTCTCTCTGCTCTCTGTCACTTCTCTTTGTCCCTCCACTTCTGTTCCGATGCAACCCTTCTTTCCCTCTCTCTGTTTTCTCATCATCTTCACTTGTACCTCTCTCTTTTTGCAGCCACGTTCCTGTCTTCAACCATTTTTCTGATCATACTTTAATCTCCCCTTTACCCTCCTTATCTCTATTCCTCAAGATCAACCTCTATTTTTGTAGATGGAGTGTTTGGAGGGAGATGTATTAAAGTAACATTTTGTTATTGAGTGTATCGGCCAAAGCTTGCTTCAAAAAACAAAAACACTGTGTCGTGTCTTCACCGAACAATGTAATGTTATTGATTATATTTTTGTTGCTAACTTAGGCAAGATTTAACAGAAAATAGTGAGTATTTTGCTCAAACAGGTGCTTTTTCTCCCCGAGATATTTGTATTGGATTTTATTCAGACATGCCAATTCCAGCAGTTGCACTACCTGACAATATGTCTGTATTAGAGAAAACAAAGAAAGAAAATAATGTGATGTTTCAATATATTGGCTTGTTTGGGGACACAAGGAGGAAAAGTTGTAACTGCAGTAATTACAATTCATACGTAAAGTACAGTAAAGTAAAATAAAACCTACTTTTTTAGCCATTGAATTTGAAACAAGCCTCGAGTACTGGGCACATTTCAAACCATTTCTAGACTTCTGTCTCTTATAACTGACTGGAATTTTCATTCACAACCTTTTTATTTTCTTTTACGAGAAATACTCTGTAGGGTTGCTAGGCAATCGTTCATTTAGTCCGCAGACAGCATGCAGGTCAAGAGGCCAGATGGATGAGTGGAGTAAACAAGAGAAAGAGAACAGGCAGAGGAGGAAGTGAGGGGACGAGAGCAAGGAGAGGTTAGGATAAAAATGAGGGAGGATGTGGAGAGGATGAAGAGAAGAGGAAAGAGGGATTTGTGTTGTGAAATGAACGATGGCGTCGGATGAATCGGGGTGGTCCATGTGAGCATGTGAGCCTCAGAGAATTAAAAACTATAAAAGAATGTTGAGATGTTGTCAAATTTCAGATTTGGTTCTCTCTACAGTTGGCATCTCACAAACTCTCCACGCAATGGAAAACCTTTCAGTTTAGGTGCTTAACGTCTACTGATGATTGATTTGGTGGTGAGCCATCGAGTGTAGCCGTAGACAAAATAAACAAGATTATTTTTAGCTCAAATCTTCAAAGGTTTATTTGGTTCCAGTAAACGATTGCATTGGTGGCATCTGAGGGGAAAGAGAACATTTAGGACAACGCATTGATTTGTGTTGCTGTAGAACAGACTGCTATAAAAGAGTGTGTTTGAGGTTGTAGCCAGTCAAGTCATTTCCATTAAGAATATCAAATCCATCCTACAGTGTTAAAGGTTACCTCGGTGTGTTATTGCTTGAAACGAGTTGTTTTTTTCGGGGTTGCGTGCTGAAAAGTTCGAGAAACACTCATCTAGATGATGAATTGGCTGGTAAACTCTTTTCCCCCTGATGACTTTGTGAGTTGTTGAATTCCACTGGTTTATTGCAGATTTTCGGCACGGAAGCCGAGCCTTTAAAGCCGCACTAATGACCTAACACGCATGTACGTTTATGCTGGACACAACACACACACACACACCTGTATTTACTTACGCACACTTTCTCTTTTCTCTGAATGCACACCCACACATGTCCTCATTATATTTGCTTCACACCAATGCTACCAAATCACGCGCTTCCCCATCAAAGGAGTTCCTACATACAAACACATTAAACACACGCACATTCTCTCCCACCCCTTATCTTTATTTTTGCCAAGGGCTTTCATAGAAGATCAGAGTAGCAGCAGATACCTGCATCCATTAAGGCTTTGCAGTCACTCAACAGCCGTATTGTGATCCAGGAGAGCAGGCAAGGGGACACGCTTGTCGCTCAGTGGCAGCCTAAGGGACCGCTGCGTCCGTCTTGACAGATCTCTCTCCCCTAATGCCCCCCACGAGAGGCCTACCTGCCCCCTCGGTGACTGATGCACAGAGGGAGACAAGAGGGACATTGGAAAGATCGTATCATAAATGTAAGATACTCATGTACTCTGTAAGGGTATCCTTCTGGCTTAGTGTGTGTTCTTGTGTGACGTGCAAGTGGAACCACTCTTTTGTTGACGCCTCATTCAGTTTGGCCCTTGTGAAACAGTCAACGTTAGTTTGTTTTATCACTTCCCTGTCATGATAAATAATATAGTTGGCAAGATTTTGATGGTTTCCCACATTATTTTAATAGTAGAGGAATCTTGCCTCACCTGAAATAAAGAGCAACTCTCGCAACTCTATTACAAATGTCATATTGGGTTTATACTGTAAGGCTTCTGAGGAGGCTAGCACTGAGGTAAATCACACAGCCAAAGTGCAAATCATGCTGAATAAGTGATAATATTCTGTCTGGGTTTTAGGGATGTCATTAGTGAAGATAAAGCTGCAGTTGGGGACCTTATTAAAAATAACTTTTTTTCACTATATCCTGACAGTAGTGCACAAGACAGATCATCTGTTAACATAATTCAGGTCCTGTCTCCATTAACATACTCCTGGTGGGCGTTTGGAAGATTTACTGCGCCCAAAGAAAACAATCAATCATAGCCCAGGAGTGTCTAACACAGTGTCAATCATTACTGTCTTTCTAGACAACTATATTCTGTTTCTACCTATTCCTCACCTCAAATGGATCAGAAACACACTGTTTTGCAATATATTGAGTTTGTTTGAAAAATGTTAGCCAAAGCCCAGCTCTGACCTCAGGAATGCAAAACAATAAATAACATTTATTTATTTATTTTGCCTATAGTTTTATCTGAGTTGACTAGTAATAATTGACACTGCATTGGATAGTTGGCCTCGGCTTTAAATGTTGGCTGTAATTAGGGCGCAGTTGACATTTTAACCAAATATGATGGAAAGATGGTTTTAAACAAAGTAGCCATTTATTAAAATGGTGGCATTTGATAATGCAACACAAGCTACTAAAGTTGGTTGTTTTTGCTACAGGTCATAGTTATTGATATTTGACACTTGTTGAGTAGTGCAACAATATTTATTTTAAAGGTATTTGTCAAATTTGCTCATGTTCTATCCAACATGCATTTTTTGATACCTTATAGGTAAGTCGGAAAACTCTTTCTGGTTCCTTTGGTCGTTGTACTGTACCCAGGAGAACAATTGCATGATGAATCCCTATAAACAGAGTGTGTCTACAGTAATGAGGTAGGCTAGACAGACACGGTTCCAATGCACCTCACTGCTCCCTGCCACAAGTCAGAGCCCCCCCCCCCCCCCCTGATATTTCCTGTAGCGGTTCAATGACAATACAACCGGATGCAACACCAACCTGAACAAAAAGAATAGGTGAAGATTCCTTGGCCCCTTGTGCTCTAATTTGCTGGCTGACTGCAGAAAGACAACACTGTTTCTCTAATGTGGGGAGGGTCAAAGGTCACTGTATTGCATTTGTAAGGTCAGCGGTGGAGGTCACGCTCAGCTCTGGGCCTTCCTGCTGCAGACAGCTGGGTCATGCCACCTACATAGAGTCCAATTATCCCTGCCAGCTAATAACTGCTCAGCTTGTACCGGAGCGCGGCGAACAAAATCCCCTGTTATACAATGAGCGTCTTTCCGTGTGCGACGTGCTCGTATCTCTTCACTGCAGAGCAGACACACCAACCTGGGCCGAGGAAGAGGAAGTCCCTAGCGAAAAGGCTGACAATGAAACAAACCAATTTAAACAACAATTCAAAGCGGAACAAAATACTTCAGAGCGATACTTGACAGCTCACCAAGTGGTACAAAGACGGTTAAAATGGTGTTATTTCCTTTCAAAAACTCAGTCATGATAGTCATACTTGTATATAATATCTGCATTGTTATACTACATATTGGTATACAATAAATACTATTCCCCTGCTTCAAACAAAGATGACTGTTTTTATGGATAGGACCATTATATTGCTGGTCTTCAACTAGAATGTGCAAAGTCCTGCTTTTCTTCTTCCTTAATCTCAAAATTGTACACCTTTTTATTATATATGACCTCTACTAACATTCGTTCGAAGAATAATCTCGCTTCAACTGTAAAAAATGACGGCGTCCCATCCGTTTGTAAATCTGTCATTGGAAAATGGCAGTTAGTTGACAGGCCAGTTTCTTTCCAAGAACTTGAAACCAGTTCTGCGTTGTTCCCATTGATGTTGATATTGTTGTCAATTCATTTTGGATTAGCAAAGTGCTAAGTGAAAGTGACCCTAACGTGGATCAGTGAGTCAGCTAAAATGTTCTCAGAAACAAGAGTCACATATCACCCAGTCCAGGGTCGTCCATTTCTTACACAGAGGTCATGGGGTCATGCCAGTTGGACCACACCTTAGAATGTACATTTGACTTGTTTTCTTAAAAAGCCAAGAAAACTCAGCTCACATTTGGCCATTATGTCATCACAAAAAACAGAGCTTCTTGATACACATTATTGATTTGTCCAGTAGATCCACTGAGAACACAATCTCTACCTCCAGTTCAGTATGAAATATAATGTATTTATGAATGCATGCCAAGCCACCGACCTAGATACCAAGCAGACACTCGTCTAACTTTACATCAATTGTAAAGGAATTGCTGACTTTTAAACAAAGTTATCTATCAGACACAGCCTCGTCAGTCATAATGCCAAACTCTCATGTAAGAAAAAAAACACATAATACAAGGGAGACAGAGAAGGCCAGAGAGAGGAGATATTTTGAGGTGTATCCTGGCTGTCTGGCTCTGGCTAATGCCCTCTTCAGTGAGGTGGAATGGCACATAAGCTCCCATTAATACAGGAATGAGTTGAATTTAGCTCCGTCTGCCTGCACGGCTGGTCTGGCCAGCCCCCCTGGCTTTCCATGAAGTGTGGGGCGCAACACTTACTGAAAAGCTCCGCGCTGCGCTCCGGCATGCCACACCCTCCTGACACCCCCAGCGCTCTCCTTTGTTCTCTAACTATAGCCGCAGCCGTGCCAAGGCCCCCCGACTTAAATATTCCACTATAAAACAAGTGATAATGAACATGAAAAGCACCCAGCGCTGGTAGTTGACTGAGCCGCTAAGCACATGCAGCCGTGCGCGTACACACGATCATGTATGTGCGAGCACACGGATACATTAAAGGTACACACACAGGTGCACTCACACAATACCCACACACACTCCCCGCACTGCATACACTCTGAGGAAAGTGTGGAGAGAGGGGATGAGAGGTGTAGAAACCTGGGAGTGGAAAATGATTGATCCGTTTTAAGGGTCCTATAAATCCACCAGCTGATGTGGGTATAAATGGGGGCATGCATGTCTTTCCTACCTGGCAACCCATCTCAGCATCACAACAGGGATATTTATACTGTCCATCCTACTGTAAGACCTTGACAAACCCCTCACATGTCGGGAATGGACGAGGAAATTAGCACACATGGCTCTTTTCTAACTTCGCTGTGAGTTGATATGAAGAATGTCGCTTTTATTGTCTGCGTGTTTGAGTGTGGCTATTGATAAGTGGCGAGGGCCCGTACAGTAAGTGACTGTGGAGCGTCTGTACTGACGGAGGCTCCATGTAAAGGTTGCCTGTCTCTGCAGCTCCCTGGAGTGCCCAGGCAGCCAGGCACCTTTGACCAGGACTAGGCCCCCTCAGGCCTTCGCACACACAGGCACACACACACACACATACACACACCTCTCTGTGGGCCCCCCACTCTCCCTGGGGTGAGATGAGCCCACCAAGGCCCCCTCCTGGAGCTGTTCCTCCAGCAGCCCTGGATCTCCACCTCTCTTCCCGACCGCTCCACACAGACGTGGCCAAAAGCCAGGGGACGCCACTGTCGGGATCAGGGGTTTTTGAGGGTGGTGGAAGATATGTGTGTCTCTGCGCCTGTATACGTGCGTGTGTGTTTTTGCGCGTGTGTGTGCGCAAAAGGGGGGGGTCTATCCCCAGACACAAGTTGCTCAGTTTTTTGGAAAGTCTCCGGCCCACCCAAGAGGAAAGAGTAGGAGGAGGAGGTGGTGGGGGGGGAGGGGACCAAGGCCTTGGGGGAACAAAGCCTTATTTCAAACTTGCCGAAAACAGGGGTCTTTATGCTGTGATGCTGGGGCCCCCTCCTATGTAGGGAGATGTTATCGCAAAGATGCAATATCCACCTCGGCACAGGGCCGGGGGGGCGGCTGCATAGGCCTCCAGTGTTACACTAAGTACCCTGGGGCACTGACCTCACTAATGAAGTCTCCCTTGGCTGCTGCTACCCACTACTGTACCCTCCTTTGTCTTTCACACGGGGATCTCTCACTCTATTTGTCTGTCTGTCTTTCTGTCAGCCGGCCTGGCTGGCTGGTAACAACAGCTGTGTGTGTGTGACCGTTGGTCCTATTTTGTCTACTTTGATAGTTTGTTTATGCAGCTTATTGTTGGTCTGTTTCGTCCCTGCGTGGCGATGTTTGCTTGTTTTGTCTGCCATCTTGATTTACGCCATGATCCTTTTTCTCTTTGAGGTCGAACGTTAGTCTTTCTTAGCCATTCGTCTATCTGCACGGCTGTCTCCGCAGCTCGCTTTGAAGTGTCTCCCTGATTTACTGTCCGGCTGTCTCTTATAGCCCTTTTGACTTTGAAGCTTTCAGTTATCTAACCGTTCGAGCCTCCTTATTTTACTCACTGTGACTTTTATATGTGGCCTTGAGAGCTGCATTCAAAGATGTTACACCAAGCTCTTCAGGGAATCCACAAGTGGGATAAGGGAAATTTGATTTTTGCGAGATGGGGATCGGGAGGAAAGCACAATTAAAGTGGACGCCCCACATTCCTGTGTGGAGCCAGTGGCCTGGGGATAGGATTTGCTCAGTTTTCCTGACAGTTTGGAAATCCCACCACTCCACGGCTTGATCCTCGTCTCAGCTTGCATCTCAACTCAACATTTAAACATCTAAAATTATATTCATTAAGAGGCGAGCCAGTAGAGGGCTGTTAGGAATTTGTGTGAGACGTCCAAGACTTGGAGCCTGTGAGACCTGTTGATAGCTTGATTTCTCTGTAAAAACATATTAATAATTGTGATATTTTTGTGAAAATTCGACCAGGGAATCACAAGAGGGACTGGCGGTTTCTCAACTGTTCCTGAATCTCAGCCATCTTATCGTAAATGTATCAACAGTAATAAAAACCATAACACTACTGGTATTTAGCTGACTTTTATACAGTCATCATATAGGATGGATGTCCCAGCCTCCTGTTGATGCTGCCAAGCTGTCACTGGTCCATGAATCCACCAATCAGCAAAGGGGTGTGGCAGCCCTTCTTTGAGGCACCGAGCAAAGAGCGCAGGTCTCTCTGCAATTCCACAATGCCCAGCCCCTCGAGAGCCAAAGTGGAAAGTTTGCTTTAGCACCCGCTGGGTTTGAAGATGAAAGAGCTTTGGGATGACATGGGTCTATGGTTGGGGCACGAGGGGGAGCACTGAGCACAGGGGGGGCTTATATCTCTTTATCCCGTCTGGCGTGCTGTGGCTGGGCCCGACCCGCATCAGCTGTCCACTTTTCTCCGGCTGCCAGTCGCCGTGCAATCCAAAGCTGGCCTGTCTGCTGTTGGATTACCTGGGCGAACGAGCGTACCCCTTCATCCCCGAATATACAGCTCACCCCACCCCGCCTGAAAGCCCTCACCTGAGCACCCCTGCACGGCCCTGGGGTGCAGTTATAAAAAGATGAAGGGGTATTGAGCTCTGGTCGGGCGGGGCTGGACTAGGGCATTGGCAGGAGGGGCTGCTGTAGTTGTGTTTATGGTGGCTAGCCAGGATTAGTTGGCGGCCGGTGGTTATTGATTCAATTTGAGATGCTTTTTTATCTGCGAGCCGCCTAAGGCCAGCGCACATGGTAGCTTCCTCCAATGGGCCCTAATCCCCGCCGGTTATAAAAGGAATATGCCTTTGGTGGCGGAGGAGATGCTCTGAATGCCTGCGCTGCAGCAGAGGAGGCATCTGTCATGTGTGTGTTTGGTTGAGCCGGCACTGGGATCAGGGGGGCTCGGCATGTTGGCTGCAGGTTTTAGCCGGTGCTGAGAGCTAGAGTAGGGAATGAGTCGGCGTACTTTTGGTATGCACTCACAATTTGCACTGCCGCTGGTATCCATGTCTCCAGCATTAACATGCATGCATGTCGTAGTTTAGCTGCAAGCCACATTTTTTCTTTTTTACACCAGCCTTACAAGTGTTCAATCAAGCATTCAGCAATAAGACTAATTCACCATGAATTGTGAATTTAGTGATGGCATGGAGTAAAAGTAAATTGATACAACTCCATAAGATTCTTTGGACTCTGTAAGGCAGTACTTCACAGTGTTTTCAACATGTCAACATGCTTACATGCTCACAATTACAATTTAACAGATTTTGTACAATCTGTAGTGAGAGTGATAGCATGCTAACAATAGCTTCTTAGCACAAAATCTGATTGACCCTATCATTAGCGTGGAAAAAGTATTTTTTACTTTATTTGTAGTATTTCTTCATTTTCTTTTAACATTTCTGTACATCTTTGCAAAAGTGGGAGAACACGTGAAAATGAATGGCTGATAGGCGCCAGAAGAGAGTGAGGGTTAGAAAGCAGAGGTTAATGAGAAGACCAACAGAGGCTGATGGATGATGAAAGAGTGATTCAGCTCTTTTTCACCCCCCCTCCCTCACTTGTGTTTATTCTGAGATTGTCATTTGTCATTGGTGGAGGGCCTTTTCTTGCCCTCCTGCGACAGCCAGCTCCAAATCATGCGCAGACAGATGGAGGGGCCAGCAACTCAAATAGAGATGGGATGGGGGAGAGAACCAAGGCCAGCATCCCACGTTTGATGTCTCTCCCCTGGGCCTCATCCGCTCTGTCAGCCCCCCCTGGTTGGTGCTGACAGATGGAACTTCGAGACACGAACCCACCGGGGACGGTGACACAGAAGAAGGGATGAGTGTGAAAGATGAATGGAAGTGGATGTATGAAACAATGTGAAAGGCAGCAGCATCTCGCCATTTCAGCCTTTCATCATACACGGCTCAAATGACATGTACCACAGCGGGCATTGTGTTAATCGATAACACATTTGCACTTGTAGAAGTAGCCGTCAAGAAAGAATGTCACTGAACTCAGAGGTTGACGGTCCCAGTCAACAAGGGCCACTCTGTTATTGGCATCATCCGGCTGTATAATCAGAATGAGACAAATAAAATGCACTTAAAGGAGTTAGAATACGGTTCAATCACTGGTGTTGTTTTGCGCGTTGTAGTGTTATAGCTCCAGTTGCACAAATGGTATTGCTGCTACAGTTGTTCCTGTTGTAGACAGTTCTACAGGTGACCACTAGAGGCTGACAAACAGCTGTGACCGGCCACAGCTACGCACTGAATTGCAGTGCCACACAAATAAAAGCAAATAATGCACAGACCATAATATTCAGCAACCACTCTCATGCAAGAAGACAGCCACTCGCCAGCTTCAAGCAAGAGGATGGCCTGAGATTTATTTTATTTCTTTCACATTTTCAGGATGAGTCGATATTATCATCACCGTGTCTTTGTTGAAATGCAACCGTCTTCATTTATTTATCAAGACGACCAGATACATTCACAAATAGCTGTGCAGCTCTATAATCTTGAAAGCGGGTATCTGACAAAATCCCCAATCTCTTCTCAAAACAATGAACAGGACTTCCTGGATATGTACAAGGGATAATGTAAGGTGATTGCATTTCTCAAAACCATCCTTCTTTTCCTCGGTAGCTGCCAGAAGAATTGGTTCCGTTTTCACTCCCCCATCATGTCTGCGCTGCCAACAGTATGCCAGCATCATGCCGAAATGAATGGATAATTGTTGTTGTGTCTACCTCTGGCCGAATATGGAATTTGAGAAGCTGGGCAGGGGACAGTGGCAGTGTCAACCATCTGGGCCCTTCACCTGCCACCCTGCCCACGAGTCAAGCAGGAGACCTGGACGTTACAGGGGCCAGAGGAACTGGTGTCAGCTGTCGGGTGCAATTCAGCCTGATTTCCAGCTACTTACTTGATTTTGGTTTCCTTTTTGGCTTACAGTAGATGTCAAGAATTAAAGAGCATGAAACTCACACTTTATTAACTGTAGTGTGTGACACTCTCTCTAGTCCTTTTCCAAACATAACCAAACAAAATCCCTGAGTTATCACCTCTACATTTCTTTATACTCACAACAATCCTGCAACCAAAATTCCTTTTTGCTCGCTTGGCTAAGAACCTAAAAAGTATTTACTGCTGAGTATTACAATCCATCCTGTGTGTGCATCTCAAGAGACACACCAACAGCTTGCTCAGCTGACCTTGATATGAGCATGAAATGTTATAAGTATATTTCTTTTATCTTTTCTACCAAGCTATTTTAGACAGAAGTATAAGCTGCTCTCTTTATCCACCTTGTTTTTTGCTTTTCTGTCCACGCTAATATGCACATATCTGGCATTGCAGCTTTGCCATAGAGAGATTGTTGAAATGGTAGAAAGTAGCTGATATTTCTTCAAAGTTTATACATTTTGATAAACAAATATATTTTTGCAATGTCATTCCAGAAGCTGCCTTTTTTGGAGACGTTTATAGTATGTGGTGTTTCACATCCACTATGTCTTTCACAAGACAAGAGCTTGTGTCACTGAGTTCAAGTGTTCCGTACACTTGTTGAAGACATTTAGTTTCAGCAGTTTGTTTTTGTGCAACACAGCATAGTATGTCTCTATCTTTTCACTGTCTCGCCCATAAACATTCCTTATTTTGGTAGTCATGGAACAAATGCTTGCATCTGATATAATGGGGAAAACAACTCTCAGATGTTATAGTCCTGTCTTGCAATTCTTCATTTGCTCTGAACCTTTACATGAAAGAAGTTATTCGCCTTTTTGTCAAAAGTGCTGCATTGGAAATCAATACGTTTAAGACTTACGGTGAGTTTTTCTTCACTTATATTGAATGGATTTCACTTTTTTATATTAATAGGAGTGTGTGAAGCAGGATATGACAAGAAATAGAAAAAAGGAAAGAGAGTAAAGTAGCCATTCAATTCCTCATGACCTCAAACCTGTACAATGTACCCCATCACTCACAGTAGTACTCTAGTGATGATGCAAGAGCAGGCTTGGATGCCCCTTTCTCTCTTGCTCTCTTCTCCCCACCCTTTCCTCGCCTCACTCTTTCCTCTCCCTCAAGAACACCCCCCACCCCACCTTAAACCCCTCCTCCTGAACTGACATGGCACCCACTAGGCCGGGGACCAGGCTGGGGATTCTGAGGTGGCGCCCAGACTCGGATTATTTACAAGAGCTGCAGTGCTGCAGAGACTGTGGTATTTCTTCTTTCAAATGCCTGGGATGGAAAGGCATGTTATGTGGAACACAGAATCTCTGAGGCCTGTTCCTCTGCTTTTTTCTGTGGCTCTTTCTGCAGAGTAGAAAGACTTGTCACACGGACACAAACAGTTATGCACTCTTACATGCTTCTTATTCTAGAAAACACTTGCATTTAAACACTGCAACTAAAAAAAAACATGTTTTATGATTAAGAAGGAGCGTCTTGAACATTTTGGGTGCAGCAAGATATTGCAATTTCTGTAAATTGATATGGAATAAGATGCAATGTCCACCAATCCTCTTGAAGCTCCTGGAAACACTCTAGCCTGTTGTGACAAAGCAAAAATGTTTTCCAGACTCTGTGACTGCTTCTGGGTAAGACACCTGAGCCAGCCTGCACAGGGGTGGGAGTGTGGTGTGGAAGTGGGGTGCGGATTGGGGAAATGGCATGGATGCGATTCGGCATTGATGCCATGTTCCACATGCCCAGAATAGCCAGCCGTTCACGGATATCTTAGTACGCACAAACACTGTAAATTAGAAACCTGCAGGTGGCATAAAGGGTTGTGAAGGGTATGGGGTTGGGGGGAAAGGGCTGATAGGATTTGAGGCTTACTGTGGGGGTGGGGGTTGTTTCTGGGGAGTGTGAGGCAGCTTGGAGTCAGCAGGGGTCAGGTTTGCTGTCTTGGGTATCAGCATCCGGACACTGACGCCAAAACAGCACAAACTGGAGAAACGATTAGACGAAAGGGAGAGAGGGGGAGAGATTGGAGGGACTTCCAGTGTGGGTCACGGCTACTGTAGCCCCCCGGAGAGTTGAAGACATGGCAAAAAGGGAACGGAAGGGGGGGCTGGAGAATGAGACAGCAAAGGGGAAGGAGAAAGCCTTGGCGTCAGTCGTGGGGGTTGAGGAGGGGTATGTTATGACATGGAAATCCCAGCCCGTTGGTCATGCTGGCCCGCGTGGGGCTCTGAGCAGCAGAAAGGCCTCCGAGTCCAGCCAGGCGGCCTCCTACCTGGCGCTGGTGGGAGCCAGGACGCAGGGAATGAACCTGTCACCGACTCCTGCTTGTAAACAAACCAAATACCGTGGGAAAGATGAGGTGTGAAGCCGAGGATGCTGCTGTCTCCCTCTCCGTCTTGCTCTCGCTCATCAACCCCCAGACTTTTTCCTCTTGTGTCAGCGAGAAATCAAATACTACCCCCTTCCTTCGATGTCCTGAACTCGTGAACTTTCTGAAAAGCATGTGCCGTTTTTTATTTGTTTGCCACGTGAACTATCGAGGTGAGCCAAAATCCGGATGTCGGCTCCAGAACCTCTTACATTTGAGAATGAATTAACCACACAGAAAGATCTAATTCCAACCTGTCATTGCTAATTATAAATATTATGGATATTCATAACTAATGTAGATTCTGTATTCAACACTCCACCGTGTGCTCTGCAGTTTGAAATGTTTTCTCTCCTGTTTGGGATAAATATAGATATCTGTCCTCGGCGTTTAAGTTTGAGAATTCCAGCTTGTTTTGATTTAATAAACTAATAGAATAGGCAATATCGCGGGTTTCTATGGCAACCACAGGCATTGCGAGATAGAAAACATGGCAATCAGTAGCCAGACTGGCAGACGTTTTTTAACCTTGACATTTTTGGAATGATACCACAACAAGTTAGTCCAAGGCTTCCCATCGTCTACGCAGCCATGAAATCCACCCACAATGTTCTTTCCAGTTTTGGATACATGTCTCCCCCCCCCCTCTCCTATTCACCGTCCTCTCCCAGACAGGTCCCACAAACACGGCCTGTCATTTTTAATAAATGCTTGAAACTGAGTGCTGGTTTTCGTCCTGGTAGATCTAGAAATGACTAAGCGATGGCTGGTTGCAAATACTTTCTGGAGAGGCCCTTGGGGTGAGGGAATGGAGCTGGAAGGAGGAGCTGGCCCCCGAGACGCCTGCAAACCGTCGGGATACACACTGGCCCGGCCACAAAAATGAGCCTCTGGCCAGTGTTGTCCGCCCCTCTGGCTTTACACAAATACACTCTCACTGACACACGCACACACCAGTGGAAAAGTGTGCCTGGAGGTGGCTGAGGAGCATGTAGTGAGGAAGAAAGATGATTTGGGAATAGAGTGTAGAAGTGGAGGGTTAGGGTGTTGTAAATTCATTCATATTTCTCCCTCTTCCTTAATGCAAGCCAAACCTCACTGGGTGAATCAGTATTCCTCATAAACAAGCCGCAAGCACACAATGGCGCCTCCGACTCTAGAGATTCGGTGAGAGAGAAATGAGAAAATAAATGAAAAAGAAAAGAGTGACAGAAAGACAGAATGCCAATTTGAGAGGGGAACACACTTCAGCAGAACATGCGGAAGAAACAAACTACACAAAACAGCAAGAAGAAGCTGTCATCAAGAGGCTTGCTGAAGGATGTAGAGGATCATGACCCCCATCTTTTAGTTCTGCCTGTGGATATGATGTCAGTACCATTTTTAAATACGATCTCTATGTATTTTGAGGATTTACAATACATTGCAACCATATTGTGTTGGCAACACTTTCTCACATGAGACATGAGCCCACCTATTCTCATTAAAGACTAATATAGAAACATACACTTTTATTGTACTGTGTGATTGCTTTGTGCATTTCAAATTTATAATACATATTTCATGAGCCAAGCCAAAAGCACCTTCCTTACCGATGTATTTCAGTCCTCAAACTCTACCGTGATTGCATACAAAAGCAACAGGACCCTCTTAGGACTAATGTATTCAGATTACAGGCAATTATGGCTTATTACCATTTTGTGGGGGAAGCTGGGCTCATTTGCAGTATTTGTTCAGTGAATGTCTAATAGCGAGAAAGGAGAGGTAGTCTCGTGCTTCCTGCTGTGCGAGCTGTGATGCTGCCTGAGAACTGTAGCGTAGCGCAAATGTTAACGTCTCATTTCCCCCCTTACCTGGAAGACGCGACGCTAATCGAGATACATCAGGGCTAATAGCCAAAACAAATCACTTGTGAGCTCACTTTGCGGGTTGTTGTCATTTGGTGGAATAGAAATGGAAAATCCAGCCATGTAATGGGGCTCATGGAAGGGGTATAATCAACCTATGTTTGAACGTCTTTAAATGATCTCTTTGATGCTACAAAGAAAGTCTATTGTTCAGTTCTTGACTTGTCAACAAACCCGACTCCATCGATGGTTGTGTCACATTCCTTTGGCACAACTTTCATTCTATGTTCCTTTGTTACAATTATACACATGCTCACATAGACCTCCCCTTTTCTTCACCCTTTCACTTCTTTTTGTTTTAGTGCCGTGATCCTGTGAGTAATGATATGGCTGTGGGCCTTTGTAGTGTCGAGTGGTGGGGGCTGAGTGAGGTCAATACTTAGATTTTAAGCTGACATGACTGTGTGCTATTTACACAAGGAATGCTGCCATCTTGGATATTAATGAAATCTTAACAGCGATCAAATTGCTGAATAATCAAATGCTAAATATCTGGCCGCGGGGACTAGACTTATCGCTTGCCCAGCTAGGCGTAAGCGGGCCAAAATCAATGACACTCTCGTCCAATTGACTGAAAAACTAAAATAGCAAGGACGTAAGTGTTAAGTGGCTTTTGGAAAGTTTGAGTATTTGAAACCGATTTCTTCCACTGACTTTAATATTAAGAGGCTATATCAGGAGCAAACCTGCCCTTTTACCTCAATGTCGGCGCTGCTAATTTGCCTCACCACCTCAGGAACTGACAAATGACACTGTCACTCGCTTGCTAATACACCATGCTGTCAAACTCAGCATCCTTGCAGTGAAACCTTCTGCCACACCAAATGTGAGTCATGAAAGGGTTGCTGTGTAGCGCTCTCGCTTCACTCTCCGTTTTTGTTGCCGTGCGATGCGAGTCTGTGGCGGGATATTTAGGTGTACGGTTTTTGGACAGGAAGAGGGGAAGCGCTGAGGTTATTTGATTGCTTCATTATGGTCATATATATGGCCATATATTTATGTATACTTTGTTATGTATGTCATTACATGTAAACCAGTGAGTGTTTGTTTGCTTGTGTGTGTGTGTGTGTGTGTGTGTGTGTGTGTGTGTGTGTGTGTGTGTGTGTGTGTGTGTGTGTGTGTGTGTGTGTGTGTGTGTGTGTGACGGAGTAAAGAGGGCTCAGTGTTTGGACCACCCTGTGAGCTGGGCTGAGTGACAGCATGGGCCTCAAGACTCATGCAGTAGACACACACACACACACACACATACACACACTTGCGCACACACACACACACTCAAGAACGGGCATACAGTACTCAAACACACACGTCAGCAGCCTCGTTTTTCAACATGTTTTCTACTCTATTAATGTCTCATGACTAAATACATATCAGGCTCCAAAGCAAACATGGTGTATTAAAATGAAATAAATCACGTTGGGATCAGGAGGGAACACACACTCTCTGGTACGGACAACACTGTACCACCCAGTAGCATGGCAGCACGAGTACCTGCTGTTTCAACCCTACCCCTATACCCTATATTTCTCAACACCTTATTCAAAAAGACAGGCCTGACATAATTAAGGTGCTTAAGGAATAATATGTATACATTTTCGGTGGATTTGAGTAGTAGGGTAAATGCGGTGATGACATAACGCTAAATTGAAATGAATTGTAACATATTTTCAGAGCGTTTCGACTGTAATTTCCCATTAGTCACCAGTAGTTTCGCTTTATTACGACATTTTCCAGTAATGAATAGAGGCATGACTCCAGTTATCCACCACCACAGCGAAGTGCTAGCCGTGTATTTTTTGGCCACAAATCAGAAATTGTAAACAGGTCAAGCTGTGATAATGGCATTCATATCAAAGGCTTTTCTTTATATATATTATTAGGCGGTGGACTAGTGACCCCCTGCCATCATGTTGAGCACACACTCAAGATATTGCATCGACCTCATTTGTAATAATATTTGTTTTTGTTTTGTTGTGTTTGTATGAATGGTAGCCTAGCAGTTTTCCTAATTATCTAAAATATTACCATCCAATCCAAGACTAGTGGAAAATGTCCTTGTTACAATTGCAGTCAACGCAAAAAATGTGCAACATATTGAAGAGTAGAAACAGATACATGCATGCCACGCCTGTGACATTGGGTACCTTTATTGTTTTAGGAGCAGGAGAAAAGAAACTTGATTAATCTTACCATATACGTTTATTATTAACTGATATGTAAGCATGCATATTTAGAAGCTCAACATTTAAAGAAAGATTATTCCAAAGTAGATCCCATTAAAACAGTTTTTCTTGTAGTCAGGTCACCATTCTGGCCAATGCCTTATCGGTCTGGATAGGAAATAAAGATTGGAAACTTTGAAACACTTTTTGGAGTTATAAAAAATATTTGGATCCATGACCATGACATCATTGATGAAACGCTGGCCTTGAAAGTCTCACAAATATCCTGTTATCTGGTAGTTATGAAAAGAAAGAAAAATCCATCCTACATTTCCATGTGTTGCCCTAATTGCCAAATTCCAATACAGTTTGATAGCTATAAATGACATGTCTGTGGTTCAGATAGACCGGTGTGATAAATCTGTTCGACCTCTCCTATGACTTCTTCTGTTGTCAGATGATAACTGTACTGATACTGAGTCTCAGTGCTAAGAGTTTAATAATATTACTGCATGGCGGAAGTCCTAAAAATAAGACTGCTGAGAGGCAACTGATCTAGCATCTGATTAAGGCCAGCGTTGGCAAATGAGACCGCAATGGTAGCTTTCTCTTATTACTCTCTAACTCGTACAGTACATCCCTGCTATGGGGCTGTCCCTCTTGATATGCCAACACATACAACATTGGACAGTATTGAGGAAAAGCACCTCAGTTTGACTATCAATGTTACAATTCGTACAGAGAATAAGCTGAAATTATTTCAACTTTGACCTTGATTGTTGCTGACCTTTTGATGAGAGACTAATCAGATGACAGTTATCTCAGGCTAGCGAAAGTTATATAGTTTCCTTTTGAATATCTGAAAAGGGTTCAACATGCCAAATTCGACCAGTTCACTCAAATCTGGCAAATCTTTCTGGCCCTAATTGTCAGCTGTCATTGTAAGAGGAACCTCCGGAAGTATATCTACTGTGTAAGCCCCTTTGCATGTCTGGAAATCAGAGCTGTTTTTTTCTTTTCTTTTGTCTTTTGTTTGCTTTGTAAGTATTAATGAACAGGTATTACAGAGTTTGTAAAACATTAAGAAAAGTCAATAAATATATTGTTAAACCAAAACAAACTAGCTTTTTAGAGAAAAATTGTAAATTGCATATCATGTAAAGGCAGCTTAAGCTGGGCCGGGGACTTACAGATGGTCTATAAAACTCCATGTCAAAAGTTAAATATTGTAGTCACTCACTGCTAGTTTTATGTGAATAACACCGTCGTTTCCATTGACTCACTTAACCCGCAGTAACTAAACAGAGGTCTGAATACTTAACAGCAGAGGTGGGACCAAGTCATTGTTTTGCAAGTCCGAGTCAAGTCTCAAGTCTTTGCGCTCAAGTCCGAGTCAAGTCTCAAGTCTTTGTGCTCAAGTCCAAGTCAAGTCTCAAGTCAGGATGAGCAAGTTCAAGTCAAGTCCAAGTCCTAAACTTTGACAAAACGAGTCATAAACAAGTCATTATGTGCTTTTCACCAAATGTAATGACAACGATCAACAGAATAATACTTAATAATCAAACTGCTCTTTATTCACATTAATAATTTAATAATCAATTTTCTCTCTGCTGGTAAAGTAACGTGTTTTTTTTCTAATTTAANTACTTTTACTCAAGTACAAGATCTGAACTTCTCCCACCTCTGACAATAAATCCTGAGTGCCAAAAAAAAAACCTGCTCTGAAGGTTATTTTCATTTTTACAAATCCTGCACTCAGCACTCAATATCATTGAAATGCAGCCAGATGCTACTTCTTCTTTCGGTTTTCGCTAATTTCTTGACTTTTTCCGACGCGCTTGCATTTAAATCCGTCTCCCCGTCGCTCTGTGCAGCTGGCCTGTACTACTACACCTGCTGTGCCCCCCACCCTTCTTTCACATAATGGTATGATCCTAGTGTGTCCTCGCATATGATTGGCCGCATGGTGGCCCAGCTAAATAAAGACCCGCCCCTGCCTGCAAGGATTCTCAGCAAGAGTAGGAGCTGCTGAAGATTCTGCTCTCCCCGACGGGAGTCTGCTCTTCTAGCGGCATCTCGCGATCAGCGTGTTGGAGACCCCTGAATTAAATTATCAAGTCACCTCAAGTCAGAAGGCTCAAGTCCAAGTCAAGTCCCAAGTCATTGGTGTTCAAGTCCAAGTCGAGTCGCAAGTGTTTTGTGATTTTGTCAAGTCGAGTCTCAAGTCTGACTCGAGTCTGACTCGAGTCCAAGTCATGTGACTCGAGTCCACACCTCTGCTTAACAGTATTTTGATAGATGTATAACTCAATCGAAAAAAGCTTTGCAAAGTGCGGTGGAGCGGGCAGCAGCAGCAGCAGAAGGAGAAGGGAGGTTTGCTGGCCGGCCTGTGGACTGACTGGGGGACATCAAAGAAGACGAAGCCAGCGCTGCACCATGCTTCCTTCAATGATTAAAAGCAGGGGCCACAGTGACGTCTGGATGGGCCATTTAAAACTAATGAGGGAAAATAAATAGAGCCATTTCTATTGGCATGTGTAGGCGGAGTGAATGTATGTGTGTGTTTCCATCCGTGTCCGTATGTGACCGTCTTTAAGCAACAAACGTGTGTGCAAGTTACTGGTAATAATAACGCACGTTGAACGCATCAGAGGAAGAAGACAGACGTCACTAAGCAGCAATCCTTGATTTTTCAATGATTTGTGTCATGTAACTTTATCAATTACGTGCATCCTGTGACGCACGGTTTTCTTCCGGCGGGATCGTCTATATTTGACAGCCAAGGTCAGCTTCCTCACTGATGTGTCACACCGCCCCTAGATCCAGAATTCAATTTGAACTGCCATATGCTGATCATTACCCTCGTCATATTCGACATCCACATTGACTCACCTTGTGCTGCTGCGAGTGAGTGTTTATAGTATTGTGTGGGGTATGCAATGAAAGGATGTAGGCAGGAGGCATCTGATTTTATGAATGAGTCACATCTCTCTTGATCTTGATGCTGTTGTAACACAAAAAGGAACATGAGGTGGAAAACAAAGAGAAGGGAAGTGCTGACGGGGACATATCAATTAACAGAGAATCTGTGAGGCGGACAATTAAACTGTGTTCTGAGTTATCAAAGGGGAAGAACATTTTGTACGTCATCAATTACATCAATACCGGATGAGTTTATTAGTCATCATAATGGGACATTTATATTCCACAAATGTAGCTGAAACTCGTGAAACCAAGTGCTTTGAACTTCTTACTTGTATTCTTGTATTCTGCTTCTGTTTCTTTCTCTACTATAGTTGTAGTAGTTTCTTCTCCAATCATGTATGTCTCTTATTTTCACATTTGCACGCTGCTTTTCCTGTCTTTACCCCTGTTGTCATCATCTTTCCTATGTTCAAAGCACAGCTTAAGCAAAGGCACAAGTTCCTACAACAAGCCATAGTTTTCTTTGTTGATAATCCAAGCGCTTGGCTGGATGATGAAGCCAACCCATCGTAACGGATTCCAGGCCCCCTTTCACAATGTCACTGTCAGACTTGAGTTATTTCTCAATCCACTGCTCTTCCAAGATCTAATGGGCAATTATCTGCGGAGGAGAAGTTAATGGGTGTCCCATTTCACAAAGTCCCTAGTTATTTATGTCAATGAGCGCCATTGTGTGGAAACGTGGCAGACCCGCGCTAACCGCTCAACATGTTTAGATTTTCTCTATGGAATCCCACACCCATTGTAAGCCAGCACAAACCACAAGACCAATGTGTGTGTGTGTTACAAAGTGTGTTTTATACATGTCTTAACTCCACTCTAACGTGTAGAATACCAGTGTGAGTGTCTATTACCGATATGAAAATGCAAAGACATGATGAAAATGTATACTGACCACCCCTACACACACACATTTAAACAGACATCCCACCTCCCACATACACCACACACACACTCACCACAGACACTTACACAAGCAGTGCCGTAGACCTACCACCACATACTCAGACAACCTCCTACACACACACACACACACACACACACACACACACACACACACACACACACACACACACAGAACCAGAGACCCACCACCAACATCAACACCCACAGGCTCGGTGACATCATGGCTTGGGTGACAGCACGTCTTCCAGCCCCATTAGTCTGATTGTAGGTGGCTCCGCCGCACTGATTTATGGGTAAATATCCATCGTCTCTTTCTGCTGTGTTGATTTATAAGCCATGTTTTGGTCCCTTTGGTCCCCAGACCACAAGACTTGGGAGGGGGAGTCCTGTGCAAATAATGACATTGTAAAACTGGAGACAGAGGCAGAGAAGACCCGCCCTGTCACTCTCTCATCACCCAGCGCTGTTGACACGTGGTGATTGGTCAGTGAAATCAGGAAGCTCGGCAAAAGTGAAAACGTTCTTTTTCAGACGTCTTGGAGTTTTTTCTATCACATACACTTGCGCACCTGTAAATGTCTATCAAGCTGTCTTCCTTTGTATCGGTCTTCCTCTTCCACTTTGGCTGTTTTTTTTTCCCCCAGTGAAGTCATCTATCTGTTTGTCAGCTCTTCTTTGTCATCTGTTTTCTTTCCTCTATTTTTTCCTTGCCTCAGAAGTGTCTGAGTTTTTAAGAGCCCTATTAAGTCTGTGTAAAACCCCAGTGGAAAATGGATTAGCACAAGAAAGAAAGAAAAACACCATTCACATCCTACAGTATGTAACCTCCACATCATCCTGTTCCATATTGAAAGAGCATTTCAGTGTTTGTATGTGAACCATTCGGGTTGTGAACACTTTTTATACATGTAAAAACATCTTGTGGTGAACTACTTAAAGTATTGCAGAAACATTACTATATTTTCAACATTCTTGTCAACTTTTATAATAATTAAAGGTCTGGATATTCCACAAAGACCTACTTTACATAACTATTTGACTTTTCTTCACCATCTTTCCCTCATTTAACTGCATTTTTACAATTGTTATTGTTTTCTTTTCTTTATATGTCTTCCTCTCTTTCACCTTCTCGCCCTTACTTTTCTCTTCGCCTAAAAAGATGCGTACCCCCACTTGACTGTTTTGAACTGTATAAGGTTATGCAGAACATGGCCCTCAGCCCAAACAAATCAGCCAATCGGTTACACAGAGAGAATTCAATGACCCTTCTTATAATACAACTTGCAAAAGAGAAGAGCACATGAATAAGTTGGACTAATAAATATCAGGCAGAGTGAGCATAAGTGCATTGTTCTTGTTGTTGTTGAAAGTGCATGATGTGTATCCTGAAGCCAGATGTCACACTCTCCTCCCAGGGGCCTCTATAAGAAGGATTCACTGAAAGGCCAACGGGAACCCATTGAGAACCCTTCAAGGGAGTTGTTAATGTGTGTGTGTGTGTGTGTGTGTGTGTGTGTGTGTGTGTGTGTGTGTGTGTGTGTGTGTGTGCATGAATGAGAATGAGTGGTGTGTGCGGATGTGCATTTGGATGTATTGGGTATTAGGAGTTATAATGAGAAAAGCTCCCTGTGACTGACAGGTGTAGAGACAACCTGCTGTGGTACCTGAGTGGTGCATGCTGGGTGCTCACATCTCCTCTGGGCTCAGCCAGTGTGAGTGGAGCGAATGGATGGACACAAGTAGTTGGGATAAAAAAAGAAAGTATGACAGTGTTTCCTGTATATCCTTTCAGAGCTATGCCAGCATTGCTTGACATTTCCACCAACTATGAGTAATGTTCCCTATACCACTCAGGCTGCTCAGAGCTCACCCACCGGACAATGAGGTGGCAGAGATCTGTGTGTGCCCACAGCCAGACACTGAAAACATAAAGTGAATCATAATACGTCATGCCAACAACATACACACAATTAACGTCTTTCATACATGCACTCACCCACAGCAGAAACCACACTTCAGTTGCCAGCCACGGAGCACAATGCAGATTTCATGACTAAAATAAATTGTATTGACATTCACCAGAGCTTCAATTCTGAGGGTTAGATGTTGCAGTAGGAGAAGCATGATTATACCCAGCGCTGTCTGGAGGCTTATTTAAATGTATCTTTAGGTCCTTTTTGAACCGATGCTCACGTAGTGCTCCAGCTTCCCGCATTGTTAGCTCTTTGAAAGTCATCGCCTGACACCGGACACTCTGCAAAAATACAATACCTCTATTTAATACAATACCTAAACTGGAAACAGATTATATTCAGTAAATCAGTTGAACCTATTACCTAACTGAATTAATACCAGATACACCAACCAAGATACAATACAGTAACAGGATTCCACTCACACAAAATAACATATGTATATGTCAGATGAATTAAAACGTTAAGCAAGTGTGCTGTCATAGGACAAAGAAACCTTTAGTTAAGTTTGCTTTACTTTATTAAGAGACACCACCATTTCAGTCACTCTTCCAGTGTGAATGAGCTTATCAAATGTACAGATCCTTTATATTAAAATAAAAAATACTGTTAATATAAGAGCTACTGTATGACGCACTTAAGATGACAGGGCCTCATCAGAGTCTTATGTAAAGGGCTTGTTTTGTTAACATCACAGGTCAATAAGTCCCATGTGAGTCAGCTGTTCTGTGGGAAACACCCGTTCACCAAGTTTACAGTAATAGGAGCTGTCAGATTCTGTAATATGACGCAGACGTGTTACATAATGCTGCAGTGGCCATAGTCTTTTACGATTTGGGAAAAAACAATTATTTCTAATATTTATTTGTGTGTAGAGACATGTTGATCAAAGTATTCTTATCCACTCTCTGAGCAGTAAACTTTTAGTTCTTGCGAGAAGCATTACTAAAGATTAAAATATTGAGGAATTGCACTCTTGTTCTTATATCCATTTTTGTTATCAACAACTGTACGCTGATGATTTACTGCTATTCGCATAATTAAAAAATTGAGTTGCTCAGTTTTTATAAATGCAATAAAACCTTTTTTCAATTTAACAACCATAGCAATGCCTTTTGATTCATTAAAAACAACAACTAGCATCAGGGACTTGTGGGCTCAAACTGATAATTAGCTAATTGGTTATTTACTGCTGACACTAGATTTGATTTGTCCGTCCAAACATAATTGGGAAAAATACGCTGTAGTCACAATTCTTTCCTGTTTTTAATGAGCGCAAAGCTAACGTGGTATTTGACCCACAAGCAGAAAAACTGACTTTCAATAAGTACACAAATTCTCTAAAAACTTGTCCATTTAGAGTATTATGACAAATCCTCTAAGTGTGTTGTTGCTCCGGCTTAAGTGCTCCGGGCTGCTCAGAGTCCCACAGTAAAAGAAGGGAGGTGCACCTGCTATGTAAGGTCCATCCTCCGTCCATTCATCCATCCATCCATCCATCCATCCATCCATCCATCCATCCATCCATCCGTCCGTCCATCTATCCATCCATCTATCCATCCATCCATCCATCTATCCATCCATCTATCCATCCATCTCATCCATCCATCTATCCATCCATCTATCCATCCATCTATCCATCCATCTATCCATCCATCCATCCATCTATCCATCCATCTATCCATCCATCTATCCATCCGTCCATCTATCCATCCATCTATCCATCCATCTATCCATCCATCCGTCCATCTATCCATCCATCTATCCATCCATCTATCCATCCATCCGTCCATCTATCCATCCATCTATCCATCCATCTATTCATCCGTCCGTCCATCTATCCATCCATCTATCCATCCACCCATCCATCCATCCGTCCATCTATCCATCCATCTATTCATCCGTCCGTCCGTCCGTCCATCCATCCATCCATCCCTCCGTCCGTCCGTCTATCCATCCATCCATCCCTCCCTCCCTCCCTCCCTCCCTCCATCCATCCCTCGATTCATGTCTCTCATCTGCACAACTTCTTGCTCTTTTCCCCACTGATCAGTCTCTTCAGGCTATAATGAGCATTTCCTCCTTCCCCCCCCCACCACCTATTCTCTCTCTTTCTCCCCCCTCCTTTCCTGTCCGCCCCTTCTCACTGTGTGCAGAATTGGAGAAGCTTATCGCCTAGCAACCGCAATTAAAGTACAACAAGTCAGTGGCGGTAGCAGCCGCCATCGGAGAAAGCTTCACAAACCTTTGTGTGACCGGCGGCTTTAGACAGAAAGAGAGGAAAACCGAGAGGGTTGAGAGGGGGGGGGGAAACAGTGATTTGGAGTCGGACAGGTGAAGCGCAATTAGAGCCGCCGCTGGAACACCGTAGAGAGGACTTTTGAAAGCAGGAGAGAAAATGAAGACAGGGAGAGTGGAGTAACGTTCCCCGGCTGGGTTCACTGGGTTGGACTCGACAGGTATGTGTGAGTGCCGGAATGAATGGACACAGAGTGAAGGTATTCTGCAAATATGATGGTGTTTGGATGTGTGTGTTACTGCCTGTGTGTGTGTTTCTGTTTGCTCATGAGTCAGTATTTGAAGAAACACATGTTAGGCAGATTATGCTTTTCATGCTTTTGGCACAAACACAGCATTTATAGTCTTGGAAATTTCACAGCTTTGAGAAAATGACACGTTTTTATATACCTGCTTACACACACACACTAAGAAATATGTAACCGTACACTTGTAACTGCGATGTAGTGAATTATTTCTGAGCTGTATAATTGATTCTTATGTATCCCTTCAATATATATATCTGTCTTGTTTTTTATTGATTTTCGTCATTTACAACTTATTTGCAAACCAATTTACATTTGGTGTGTAAGGACAGTTAATTGTTTTCCATATTTCCCCACTATCATTAGGATAATTGACTGAGGTGTTACAAGTAGCTCTTTTAATTGTCAGGTGTCACCTGCTGTCATTGTCTGGGCAAATGTGCTTGGTTTGGCTCAGGGGGGTTTAAGGACTGAGTAGTAAGAGATGCACCGAGAGGGAAAGCTTTTGTACGAGCTAAAACTTAAGTCATTATTAGATTTTTGCTGTATTTTTTGGTAACGCTGCGAGTGATTTCTGTGGATACATGTGGACAGATGTGACAAGATGTAAATAGCAAGATGCAGGAACACCGTGAGCCAAGTCTGTGAAAGGCTGGTGTACAAAAACGGGAAAGAAAATATGCGATGCCATTCATTTTTACAGTATATTGCTAGACACATGCAAACAAGCCAGGTGTACCTTTTATAAAGTATATAGCTTCTTTAAATATATATTATAACCAGCCTTTAGGATGTCATGCTCTCTGAGATGTTGCACATTTTGTAAATCAAACACTTTCCCAAATGATTCCCATTTATGTCTTTAATCATGAGAAAAACATTGTAAAGTAGATAATTTTATACAACAAGAGGTTTCAAAAATCACTTTTAAAATAATCAACACATTACTGCAATTGCTTGTATTCCTCTAAATGAGCTGGCTTATTCATGCTCGGAGGCGGACATTACTTCAGCCTGAAAGGTGGGTTTAAAATAAAGCCCCCCACTGACCTGTCTTTCAAAATCAAGGACACCCACCTTCCCTCATCGCCATGGCAGAGTGGCACACTACCTGAGTGCACTGTGGGGGGGGCTGGAGGTGAAAGGTCAGTCACTCTGTTTGTCCTATCCTGTCCCCGCCAAGAGGATGAAACTGGGGCGCAGACTTAAACACACAGGAAAGTCAATCGCTGTTCAAAATGTCACTGAACTGAACTGCACACGTAAAGCACACACACACTCCAAACGCCAGAGGAGAGGACTTGCTTACTCGTCAAAATGTCACTCACTGCTCACATAAAAGCACAAACTCACACTCAGAACAGTAGCTTTCTCTGAAGTTCAGTTCATATTCAAATGGAGGAAATGCATTTTCCTCTATTCTTTTTTTGTATCGATACACTGTTTAACTGTATTATTCATACCTCAGTGTTCTACTGTCTATGCGGGAGACGTCACATTACTGGATCTCATTAGTCCTGTGTGTCACAGCGTCCTTTTCAATAAAAAACGAATCAGCGGTTTTGTTTTGCTCCTAAAAGGAAAAAAAAACGGGTTATAACTAAATATGCATCAGATTGGTTGGATTATATAAACTGCTTCACCAACCTATTCATCTCTTACTTATTTTTATCCTCACCGTAATAATAAACAGTTGAAAACCCACACAGTCCGTCTCTTGCTGCATATTTAAGGACAATTAGAATTGGAGAAGCATTTTTATTTTATTTGTTAAGCTATTGTCCTCATACTATTCTTGCACTGGAATTGTATTTCTTGTGTTCGAGCGTCGCCTGTATAAACAACCGCCCACCTCCCCTGATATTAGGATCCTGAATATGTGTGTTTGCCAAAAATGGAAAACAGCAAGAGAGTTTAACTCCATAAACTTCTCCAGCCTAAGGCCAGGGTCTGTGTGTCTCATGTGTGTGCTACTGTCTCAGCATGTGTCAGCGCAGAAGGCTATAGCCTGTAGAAGATGCAGACAGCAGGGGGATAGTGTGTGTGTGTGTGTGTGTGTGTGTGTGTGTGTGTGTGTGTGTGTGTGTGTGTGTGTGTGTGCGCGCGCTTATTTGAAGTGGCTTGGCTGCAGTTAAGTTGGGTTGTTTGAGAACTTCCCAAGAGCATGCTGCCGGGCCAAAGTACTGAGAGGGCGGAGACAGTCATTGTTTTGGTAAGGCATCCTTGCCGTGTGTGTGTGTGTGTGTGTGTGTGTGAGAAAGCAAGCCTAATTCTGAGTACTTGCTATGCTCCCTGCTATTCTAGCAGTGCATAGCCTTTTCCATTCTGTCTTTAAATACAAAAGCGCACACACACAGACACACATGAAGCAATGTAACACGCACAACCACATTAGCTAAGGGAGTTCTCAGGGAAAAGTTCTTTCGATCATGTTGCACAACAAGTCCAATCCTTTACCAAACCTCTCCCTCCACATTTTAAACCACACATCAAACAGTGATCAGCTTTCCCAAAAAAATCTCAACACTTTGGATGCTCATGCTTTGCTGGCTTACGATTGTACAAATATGATTTCAGGATTAAACGGCTTTCAGTGCAAAAAGCCAACTCAGCATTTCAACCGCCGCCACAATTTTAACATCACTCATTTTCGTTTTTGAGTTTGCATTTTTTTCTCGCCAGGCCGACCCCACAGAATTGTCCTTCACTTAACCTTAACAAAATGTTACTGCTCAGTAGGAACCATAATAGTAGCCAGCTGAAGGTTCTGCATTTTATGCATTTCTAAATGCCCAATACAGGAGCCCCCTCCTTTGTAGGACATGAAGTTGTAAGACTGGAGGCATGTGGGAAGAACCTCTACTCTCCCTGAATTTCAAAGGACGTAACGAATGCAATGTTCAGGCATTCCTTGTGAATCTTTGGAAAACGTTTGACACGTTTATACTGCCTTCAATGTTGTTTAAACCTTCATAACATTGGATTCAATTATCATCCGTAATATTACAATTACAAAACATAAAAAGCATGCAAACAGGATTCAAATCAGGTTGATATCAAGGGTTGGGAAGCCAGGCTGGATGATGCAAATTGAAGTCAGTCAGGAGGGCCATAACATTGTCCAGTAAATTGACAGGAATCTCATTTGCTAATATAGAATGCTTATATAAGGACAGAGTTTTAAAATTGGCACACAATATTGTGAGTGACCTGAGGCACCCTCTTGCCTCTTACTTTGAGCTGTTGCCATCCGGGCGGAGATATCGTGCCCCTTTTTTCAAAAAGAACAGATCTAGGCTGTCTTTTGTCCCACAAGCCATCAAACTCCTGAATAAATGATGGCTAGGACGCACTGTTTACCCAGCTGGTCTGGCCCTGTCCCCCCTATTTCGCAAATGAGGGCCTATAGGCCCCTTGTCATGTCTGCCGATATCTGTTTTTCTTATGTCTGTTTGTTTTTATCTGTGTCTATGTTGTTGTCAGTGATGTATTGTCTTATCTTTTTAAATGCCTTTGTGATGTGCTGCAACCCATTTTCCCCTCGGGGACTAATAAACGAATACTACTCATTCAGATCGACCGCCAACACTGGTCTATCCCATGTCACTTCATCGGTCTGAAGTGGGAATTTTTTATTTTTGCGTGTGATCCCCAGATACCCCAAAACGAACTTTCTCTTCACCTAAACCTAATCCAAGTAACTTAAACCCAAGCCTCAACTGAAAATATTGCTTTTAAACTAGACAATTGTTTACTTTCTATAACCTTTCAGAGAGACCTTTGGTTCTCCCAAATATAGAAATGCAAGAAACCCGCACACATCTCTCTCCCTGCTCTTTTCCAGCATAAATAATCCCCTCAGTCTGCTGGCACAACCCTGATTGGAATCTCGACGCCGTGCTCAATTGTGGATTGATGGGGGGAAAGTGGGGTGCCCTATGCGTGCGCGTGGTTCAAGGCCATAAACATAATACCGGAGGGGTGTCCACCTTTCTCAGGCCAGACCTCAAAAAGCCTCAGTTCAGAACTAAGGCTGGCACATAACCATGGACTCGCATCAGCTATTCAGACAGATTCACTTTAATGATAGCATATTTACTGCAGATTGCAAAGAGATGAATACTTGCACACTCTCATATTTACTCCTTTGCCTTTTATTCACCATTTAGCTACTCATGCGGTGAGCCATGGACTCTTACAGGCCAATACTGAGTGTACCCATGCAGGGGGTTAGGATCCTGGTTCCACATGGGTTTATCGGGTTTATCAGGTTTTCTATGTCCAAGAGGAGTCTTTTATGGAGTTTTATGAGGAGATTTTGTTGAAAATTATAATTGGGTTACAATGTCATGTGATGCAACGTGACTCTTGTCAAGTTTGTGTAGATATCTGATATATATATCTATGTGACTGTAATATCTGGATTGTAGCCTAATAATAAACAGATTGAATGCTTCAGTTCACCTTGAAATTGGGTAGTATAGTATCTGAAGCGTCATGCTGTACGGTTCCCATTCATATGTGCCGGTGTGTTTAATTGGTTGTTACCACATCTAACCAATGTGACAGCTATTAAATTACCCAGATCAGTTTCTTCCAAATCACATTATTATCTCATCCCACCAAACCGAAAGCGAATGGAAAGTGAAAAACGGTCTGTGATACCACTTGCTGAGACCTCCCCCTTTTAGTGGTGTACTCAATGCTACAGTTTCTAATAGTGTGTTGGCTTCCATGCACTTGTCAGCTCAACTCAAGATGAATTTGAATACAGATCCATCATTTGTATGTCACACTGTGGTGAACCAGCCTCGTGGCACACATCAAACGCTGAGGGGAACGATATCAAGACCGACACCACAGGGAGCCAACCAAACGTTTTTAAAAAAGCGTTGAATTCCTCCCTCATTTTTGTCTCCCTGACAAATGATGTGTGTGCCGATTCCGTGGAAAACAGGAGTGAGAAGGAGCAGCTCAATAAAACCAAGAAAAAAAAGTAGATGAAAAGATAAATGTGACTCAGAGACGTGCAAATGAGGGGATGGAGGGGAAAGAAGCCGAGATGGAAATATCTCAGAGTACACCATTGGGTGGATGGGCAGCATATGAGAATATGTGCGTAGGGTGATAACAGAATCCCCTACATTGGCAAGTAATGATTAGATCATCGGCATTTAAAGAGTCGGCATTAATTATCAGCAATTGTTTGTCAAAGCTGGCTGTTAACCATAATGAATTACTTTTAGAAAATTGAAGTCAGAAGAAGCAGGCCACAATCATTAGATTCATGTATTATGTAACAGACTGCCATCATATCGCCTATGCTTAGCCACCGCTACCAGAAATCAAACATTACCCTTTGAGCAATTCAGATAATGTAATCATATCTGAAGGGAAAGCTTGTTAGCTGGAAGAAATATCAGCATGTTTTATTGGTGAGACTTTAGTCCAAGTGAAATTAAAGCAGCCTCCGCCATGTAGAGGGACGTACACACAGACATGGGTTTGGATGGAGATGGTGGGTGGAAAACAAGGCTTTCTTTGAGCAGACTTTAATTAGCAATGTTCATAGCTTGGCTGCGTTCTTTTATGATTGGACCACTGAAAGCCTTTTTGTTTGCCTAATGAAACACATTGAGGGGTATGTTCCTGAATTAAACTTTGTTTGTGTATGTGTGTGCAGACGCCAGCAAGCGTGTGTGCCTGGGCCCATTTCATTTGCATGTATCTGTTATACGGGTGGGTGCCTAAACTCTTTTTGGCATATTAGAGTTCCATTGGCAGGGATAAGAAGCTGAAGCAGGACACGGAGATGAAAGACATTTCCAGCGTTTTGTTTTCCCTCCGTTACAAAATAGTTTTGTTAGGCAACCATTACCATAATTGCTGAAAAGAGGGTCAAGTATTCGTCTGTCCTCCTTTATAATTGACTATCGTGTCTGTGCTTTAGTAATCTGAAATAAGATCTGTGGTTGAGGGCAGCCCAACCTCAGACAGACCGCATCAAATGCACAGTGTTCTGCTGGTTTCAGTGGGATCCCTTCATTAAGACATTCAACACAAAACCCTCCCAATGATCTGAGAAACTTTACAGAGCATACTTGTCATATTATTTCCTGTTAATCGACTATGTAAACATAATGTATGGCGTCTTCCATGGGCCAAGACAAACAACGAATGATTAAACAATAAGAGCATTAATGTTAAATAAATGTGCTTCTAATATCAAAGGTTTTTCAGTAGTTTAAATGTATTAATAAATGAAAGATAAGAAATGCTTCTAATAGTATTTTAACTTAAGCTGTATTACTTAGTTTTCAAAAAAATTCATCAAGAAAAAACAATAATATGAAATAATGATCACCTTAGGGTATAAGGCAGGCTAATATTGATTCCTTATTGTTTAGTAAAACAGTAATACCAATGAACCCTGTATCTTACTGTTAAACGTCATTGATGATTGGGGGGGCTGTGGCGCAGTGGATTAGTACGTTGGTGTTGGGATCAGGGGAGCACAGGGTCAAACCCCACTGCAGTCAGCATGTCGTTGTGTCCCTGGGCAAGACACTTCACCCCAAATTGCTCCTGTGGGGATTGTCCACAGTATTGAATATGGAAGTCGCTTTGGATAAAAGTGTCTAACAAGTCAAATGTAATGTAGTGTTTTTTAATAGAATTCCACGCAGTCTTAACCCTTCTCTGGAATAGCAATGGACCACTGAACCTATGAGCAGGGGTCAAAGTTCACATTGGATAGCTTTGTGTACCGTGAGCAAGAACAATGAGTTCTTTAGCAGAATTTGTTCTGCACATGAATACCTCCGAACAGTTAATTGCTACCATGGCAACAGAACAGAGAGGGAAAGTGACATTAAGGGAGCTGTCTGCAAGAAAGCGATCCTTCGCAGTGACAGTGTGAAAGTGTGTGTGTAAGTGTGTGTGTGAGCATAGGTCAACATTTTCTCCGTATCACCACACAAGCCATTCATTGTTGACAAAAGCACTCTTGTGCTGCAGGATTGGGGAAAGTTACTAATGCTGGCAAGATCAGAATCTTAGTCACATTGCAAGGCGGGGGTGGGCTTTCACATTGGAGGGAGATATGGAGTTGAAGTCATCGTATCTTGCAGTATCTAGGACTATAAACTGGGGTATCAAATAAAAAAAAGAGATTACAATTGGATTACTATCTCTTAAATACCAAAGTAAACTATGCTATCAAGTTTAGTTTTTCCAAGTACATGTAGTTAACAGCATAATAAAAAGTAAAGGTTTTTAAATACAAAAGTATGTATTTTTTGTTTTTATTGTAGGGCATATTGAAGAATCATGCATGTAAAAATAGAACTGGATAAAGTTTTGGATGCAGGACGCCGTTCATTCCTAGAGTTGTTCGGTGACGCATGAAGCCAAAATGGGAATAGAATTACCTGCATCAGTCGTTGATCTTCCACATTCATGGGGCTATGACACAAGCCCACTAGCGTTTCCTTTACCACACCTCCTTGCCGCCAAGTCCTTTTTTCTTTGGCGAGTACCAAGCTTGGCTTCAATGGCCAACACTTTTCCTGGGGGCTTGACTAAAGTCTACATCCGCGCTTGCAGCTCTCTGAGGCTGCACAGTAGTGCCATGAGTTAAACGCTCTGTATGCTAATATGCTCCAAGTAACAAAGCTAACACACTGAAGTTTAGCAGGTAGTATTTGCCAGATCTACCATTTAGGTTTGGTTTTTAAGAATGCTAACATTTGCTATTACAACTGTGCCAAATTTCCGAGCAATCCATTCAAAAGTTGTCAAAATATTTCGCCAGAAAAACTGAAACGCGCACTTCAGCAACAAGTGTAACAGATTCTAGAACACAGTTGAAATTAAGAATAAAAACAAGCTCTCAGATAGACGTGAGATAATAAAATACATAATTGGAAATACAATGTGAATGTACATTGTGTTTATTGATAGGCCAAAGCAGCCTGGCAGGTGCCTAAGCTCTGTCTGGCTCCTATGTATGGACACCCTGTTTGTGCTATAGGTTAAGAGTGATATGTGTTGTCTGTGTATAGGAGCACATGGCCTCAAAGGCACATTCTAGTTCTATTAGTACAAATCAATAAATCACTGAATCCTAAAACACCAGGAAAATGAAAGAGAAAATATTATAGACGATAGTCGGCCGGGATATCCTGAGCGGGCCTCCAAGGGGATTGCATCATCCCAATGTGCCTGCTGTGATGATGTTATCGGGGACAGCTGCATGGGGTGGAGCCAGGGGTCGAGGCTCTCAGGGAGCCAAGAAGCAGCCAGTTGCCAGCAGATCCCCTTCACTGAGACCCACCTGCTCCGCATGTCCATTTTCCCTCTAAACCCCTCAAAGGGATTCCCTGAGTCCTCTTCTATGTCCACTGGCCTCCCGTGTCTTTGAAGTCATGATCCTATGTGTTTTCATGGCATTGAAGTCCTTATCCTATGGTCGTGTTGTGTCATGTGTTTGATCCAAACGTTTGTTTGAAGTTTTACAGAGAACTCTTAAAGTATCCGATGGGCTCATGCCAAACATTAGATCTATAGACCAAGGCAATTATTTACAACCAACGATGATCCAAAACCAATCTCTCCTGAAGTTTATTTATGAATCACTTTTTCTCACACAACTACACTTTATGGGAAGGGACATTAGCGTCAAAAGTTGGCAGTAGTTGGCGTGCAAAGGGCAGTCCTACTAATTTAATTAAAAGCCCTTGAAGAAGAAAAAGCCTAACTTAATACCATCAATTAGGGGTTGCTCTGCCATCTGACTAAAATCCCACACCCCGTTTGTGTGATTCATACAGGAAAATATGCCTCTGTCTTTCGAGGTCAACCAACTCTTTGGAGAAGCTGGCTCAGGGTCAGGAAACAGTAGTTGAGGGTGTAGGAGTGGGAACCAAGGCAGTAGGGCCGCGGGGTTGTCCCACTAGATAAGCCATAGCATGAGGTCATTTTGAATGGGAACTCGTGTATTTTCATCTCAGCTTATGGCAACGTCTTTATAGTGCAACAGCTGGTCTTACGAGGAATCTGTCGTAGCAAGAGAGAAAAGGCTATACGAAGAAAACGCTTGTCAATTTCATATAAATGGAAAACCTTTTCTAAAATGTCTGTTATACCTTTGATTCTGTGCCCACTGTCATTCTGTAAAATATTTTTCTAATACGTACTTTTTGGTGTTTTAACTTGATGATAGAACATTGGTTTATGATGTCTTTCAATGACTTGGATTCTGCCTTTTTTGAGAGAGGGCAATGAAAAAAACCTGCGAAAGAAGGTTTCATTTACAAGGTCAAAACACTCATTTCTTCACACCTGTGGGAACATTTAGAGGTCAGTTACGCAATAAAAGTCTCTATCCAACTTAATCTTTCTATTAGATCTATTTGTGCTCTTATTGAAGCATTAGGCTTGACAAGACACTCAGACCGTATGTCCTCTGTCTGAAGTAAAGCACTCTCTTAGACAAGTACGTAGGAACCACTGATTCAAGGCCCTGTCAGATCTAAGAATTGATGGCAATTTGGCAGTTGAGTTCTGTGAAACTGGGCGCATCAGCACACTGTCAATCATCCATGTCACAGTTCAGGAATCAAAGAAATTGCATGAACTATCGTGCTTTATCAGAACCTTATGCGAACTGCTATTTCTGCAGCATCTTATATAAACTTACGACAGTGATGGCAGATACAGGCTTTGTTTTCGAGTGGCTGGGTGCACCCTGTAGTCAGATCTCTGCAGCGTTTCTCCAACAGAGCTCACCATGGAGACTAAAACGCTTTTTGGCTCAGGTTGAGCATTGATGTACATATGTAATGTCATTATTAGCGATGTTCCATCCTTTTGTAGTTAAATGGAAACGGCATGTGTGTTAGATTAGGTGGGCGAAGCATGCGTGGGCATCATTTAATAAAGTCCTCTGTCAATTTCAAGAAAAGTATTTATTTTCTTCAATGCTTTGTTGTTATCTACCGTACATATGTCTATTCCATTTGGCGTCATTTATAAAAACCTTTGCTTACTAAGTCTTGTGTGTTTTTTTACACCACACACTCTTATGTGCACTGGGAAATGTTCCCCTGTAGGCTTTGATAGAGAATATTATTGCATTTTGATTAGTCCCCACTGTTACCACAGCAATATTGCAACGCTGTGTCTCATCAAATATTTCCCGGGCTGAAATGGAAGAAACATTACATTTCCTGATTTTAATTTTGAGCGAAAAGTTGAACAGGGACATTGGCAGCCCAATAGAGGAGATTAAAATATGTATGACTTCACATTTCTTATTTCTGCGAAAAAGATCTGGAGAAGATTAGGCAGGAAGTATGCGGCTTTCCCTGAAACTTAATGTTTCCTCTGGGAACTGCAGCATTGTTACTGTTGATCAACTTACATTTCCACTGTGAACTGATATCTGCAAAAATGAGTTTAGTTTTAGGCATACAGAAGGATACCCCATTTTACTGGGACTTTTGTGATCTCCAGCAACATTTAACCCTGGCTGAACACTTAACATTTTTGGCAAAGAGAACTACTTTAGTTCTGGAGATGATACACCCACAGTATCGAATTGATCAGATTTCAACTCCTCTGTGTGTATTAGCAATTATTCATACTGAGAGCTGAGAAAAAAGGCCAGTGATGTTAAATGCTTCTGAACTCCTCTGCTTGAATATAAATTATATAACACATAGGTTTTGCAAGACAGAAGGTTTCTTGAAGCAATGGTTCATGTTTTCAAAACCAATCCATGTGTTCTAATTCCGATCCAATTATTTTTTGTTTTCCCAAAGGTCAGAGTCAGGGATCTCCAAATTGACCAATCGTCTGTCTCTCAAAGACCGTGTTGCCAAAGCCGAGAAGACTTCCACGAACCAACCTCCATCCTACAGGAGACGATCTCTCAGTCTGGACTGGTAAGACCAAAGATCTTCCCTCAATCTATCTAATAATGCTGTTTCAGGAATACATCTTGTGACAGTTTATTCAGGGGTGTCAAACTAATTGTAGTTCAGGGGCAACATACAGTACAGCTAACTTTGATCTCAAGTGGGCCGAGCCAGTAAAACCATAGCATTATGATTCGACTTATAATCTATCAGAATCGACAATGCCAAATTGTTCCCCTTGTTTCATTGCAAAAAAAGTAAATTCTGAGCAAAATCTTTTTAAAAATGTTATCATTTTACATTCATTTCTACATCTGTGTTGCAATCCTGACCATCTGAACTGACACACCACCATACTAACTAAAACTAAAAGAAGAAAGTAAAGTAATCCCCTTGCATTGTAAATGTTATTCATTTATACATATGTTACATATTTGTGAAAATTGCAGTTATCGTCTTCTCTGTATTTTTTTACACTTTGCAAAGTCATCTCTCGGACGGATTGGACCCTCTGGCTCCCGTATGTTTGACATCCCTGGTTTATTTTTAAACTATTTTAGATCTGAAACCAATGTACATGTCTATAAGGTTCCCATTTGGGGTTGTACAGATGAAAATGAAATATGACCTTATAGACTGGTAACAGAAGCAGGAATTTGAGTAGAATATGTCACGACTGAAATACACACAAATTCACAAGAGAGAGACACCATGCGGATTGCTGCTGTGTGGGGTTGGAGCAGAGAGTGGGCGTAGTGGTGATAGGGTCCTGCTCCGTCTCTGCGTCTGGGTTTCGCTGAACAGCGCCAAGCAGCTCCAGTGGCGCCGGCTCATCTTGCTCTTGTAAAGCTCCAGTCCTCAGGCAGCTGATGAAAGGAGTTTGAAAGCTTTCCATCACAAGGCTGCCTTCCCGTCCCCGCCCATAGGACTCCTTCCCAGTCTCCCCTCTTGTTGCTTAGGCCTCCACTCATTTATCTACCCATCCATCCTGCCGTCTGTCCAACTGGCTTCCCCCCTGAGCTTCCTGCTATGTATTCTTGGCTCTTCCTTTACACTTCTCTCGCCATTGGGAAAATAGTCTCAGTTAAAGCGGATCTCACACTTCCTTTGCACCTCATTTTGCCAAGTAAAAAACGTCCAAACAGTCACGAGTCTAGACGGTTTCCAGGTTTGTAATTGCTGTGCCGGGACTACAGTAGCTATTCAGTGGAGTCACTTTGCGGTTTGTGGAGCTACAGGTGTGGGACTCTCTGAGGTCCTATCCAGTCATGCTAGGGGCCGCTGTGAGGTCTTACGAGATCTTTTGTCGGCCTTACGAGACCTACTGTGTGGTCTCGGACCGACATGCGTTGTGTGGTCCACCGGCGAAATGTGCTGTTAAGTGAATGAGCGTTGGAGTGCATTTGCAGTGTGAGGTCCTTCACTTTAACAGCTTCGTGTTTTCTTCCCATGTTGCTGGAGAGGGGGACCTGGCCTTTAAAGTTCAGGTCCTGATTGATGTAGTCTGGTTTTAATGAAACACAGTAGGTAGATTGGACATGCTCATTTACGAGAGGGATGAGGGGGGCTCGGCTACAGCTGGATTCAGACTTTCTCCAGGGCGAGCCGCCGTTACAGGAGTGTGACTGGTCTTTTGTGACATAATAAACAAGGGACCCCAGGAGGAGAGATTCGAGGTTGTGGGCTGAGTCATGCTACTGGGAGGTGAAACGAGGTCGGTCCGGCTCCTGAAAAGACCAGCGCGGCTTCTCTGGAATGCACAGTCATCAACGCTGTCAAAAGGAAAACACGTGTGTTAGCAGCAGCCACCGAAAACACCCCATGAATCAGTTGCATATTTGGAATTTTTAGACATTTATTGCACTTCCTGTGGTCAGTCTAAACAGTTTGTCTTTTTGTTTTGTATTTGTAACGAAAATGCTATATTTTTCTAGGTTGTGTTAGCCAAGACATTCCTTCGACATTGTCTAAATATTTTCCGTTTTAAGTATTGTAAGTACCATGTTTGGACATTCAGGCATTTTCCTGATGTTTTAGCTTTCTGCTTTGGTATCGTTTTAGTATTGGTTTCAAGGTATTTAGGCGTGTATTCATATCAAAGTCATACTTTTAATATTGTGACAGCAATATATATGATATGCTCAGCTATAAGTATAGTTCAAATAAAACTCAAATGTGGTCCTGCAATTGTTGCTTAAGTGAATCTTTTGTGTTTCCAGACTGTAAAATAGCTAAAATATCTAAATGTAGTCGTCTACACCCTTAAACCAAGATTGAATTATGTTTATCCGCCTACTGCCCCCCTTCTTTGACACTTTTGACATCTAACTTTTTACAGTAAGTCACACAAGCAGTATTTGAAATACCACGCTGGAACCCTACCAGCAGCCGGCTGCAGTAAAGCAGTCTCAGGTGACCTAACACTTAACTATCTATTTAGTGGACCATTGCCGTTTATGTCGATTCAAGTCGGATACCCAAACAAACTTAGACTATTAAGGGAATTCTCAGCCAAGGCTGTCCATACACAAGCCTGAAACAGGAGCCGCTTTGTAGCTTTATCAACGTTTGCGAGAGTTGGCAGGGGCTTGGGAAAATGTGATAATAAAAGATAATGGGAGTGTTATTGTTATTGGTAATCATAGTAAAAGGCCTCTAGGGTATGGTTGGAAAACAGAGTAGAATCAGGGAGTCAGAGGGAGTTGTAAAGTGGAAACAAGAGGTTTGATTTCCTGAAAAAAAGTTATTGATATGTTTTTTCTTTGCAGGATACCATTAGAGGTCATAATTACAATCTACACCCGTGACGTCCTACGGTAGACAAATTCGTTCTTAGGAGATTTTCTATTCAATAATTCCTAATAAAAAGCAAATTTTCTCTAAAAGCCATTTGATAACTAACCTTATCTCAGTTTGCTGCTAAAGCTGCATATGGCTCAGGGAATTGTTTGCATGATGAGAACATTAAGTTCAATATCCAAACAAATACATTCAGCCAAACATAAAATCATGCTGCCTTGTTTCCTGACATGGACACATGAGACATCCAGTAGAGTCTGATAGTCAACACTGGGGCTATAAAGGGATGCTGGTTCTGTTCCAGCACAGGTCCAGTAAATAAGTCTTTTATTTCCAGATCCTCTCATGGTGACAGTTTGAGCCCTATGCCAAAACCCAGGAGTACAATGGAGAGGCAGCCATGTGTGTCGGCCAAGCACTTTTTGTATTTCCCATAACATTTCCCCTGCAGTATGCCTGGAGAGGAAACTCTATACCTAAGTACTTAAACATCAACGTGTGCTGTAGCAATCGGCGATCAAACCTTATCCACTTCATAAATACAAGTGGAAATGTGAAGTTGGTACCACACCAGTTCGATCGTGATGTGTGTGGCTGTGCAGTATGCGTCCCCTGAAGGCCCCTCAGCTCTGCCTGGTGCCACCCTGTCTTTAGGGATAACTCAGAGCTGACAGCACTCTTATGATCAAGTCCTAATATCAATGCCAGGAGAGAAACCAGCCACCCATTCCCGTAGTCAATATAGTAACACACACCCAAACACTGAGGTGGAAGAAGTACTCAGATCTTATACTAAAGTAAAGTAGAAATACCAGAGTGTAGGAATACTCTGTTACAAGTAAAAGTCCTGCATTCAAAATGTTACTCAAGTAAAAGTACAAAAGTGTTGGCATCTACATATACTTAAAGTACCAAAAGTACAGATGCAGATTGGTCCATTTCAGAATCACGTATCATATTTTGTCATTAAAATCTTTGATGTTTTAATGTGTGTAAAGCTGGAACACATTTTAATTATTGTATTTAGTGCTTGGTAGCATGTGAAGTTAATCCTTGAGTAAATGTACTTGGTTACTTTACACCAAACATACACACTCACTCGCGGTAGAAACTCATGTCTGATGTTCTCCTTGATATTCATGCTCACACACATACATGAGCAAACACACATTGTAATAGTTATGTTGGGTATGTAAAGGGAGAATGGGGGTTACCAAGTGCTAATCCTTGTGAATTCCTCACGAAGGGAATAAAAAAAAGAACATAGAGAAATCTCCAAAGTCTTGGAGGAAGAAAGAGGGCAATGCTCAAGGGGCCCGGGTGTAAAGTGCTTTTGGACAGTGTGCCACTCGCCTCATTTGGTTCTAATATAATTTAATATTCCCCACTCTTTTTCATCCTTTTCTTTAGATTTGTTCTCCTTTCTTCTTTGGCTGCGAGCTGTCAGTTCAAACAAAAGGGACAAATGAGGAGGTTATAGATCCCTATAATTTTTCTTTTTTAGAAATATCTACTCAGATCATACGGTTAAAGATCCCGACAGAAGTGAAATGATCCATGCTGGTGTTTGAATGTCTAACAATGTACTTCTGCTTTCTGGCTGCATTATAAAAACCTTATTCAGAGAATGTGTTAAAACACTAAAAAGCGTTGGCACCCATTACATCTACTTCAAGATGATATATAAACTGGAGGCAATATTGGGCTAGAAAGTTTACGTTTTTTTTCCAGTTTTATTGAAAGTACACTGACATGGCATAGTTATATACACACATCATATAGGTAGTGTAGATATGTTGTCAGTGTGCAGGTTTTACGTCATGGAAAATATGCACCATTATTTTGTGGCCTTAGCTTCAGTCCATAGACTCTATGGGCCGAAAAGACGAATAAAATGTAAACACTGAACATCTGCAATCCTATTATTACTCAGCAAACAGCTGATGAAGTACATGTAATATGACCAAAAGTATCAGTACTACATATTTAAAAAAAGATGACAGACTTCAGAACAAATCTGGTTATTTACGCTAATTGAGCTGTCCTGTTAACTTTGGATTCAAGCCGCTCCTTCACCTTTGATATTCATTTTCTGAGACTGAGATGTTTGCAAGATATGGCAATATAGATTTTAGTATACATGATAATAAGCCCTGGACTATCATTTTTTCTCGCAAACAATCACAAATACAGTACAGTATATATAGCCCCTCTCATGCAAACCCATTCACAAAATAGCTACAGACATGCATGCATCCACACACAAATACATGCACACACTCTCATACAAAGTCTTCTTGACTCTGGATGCTGTGTGCTGCACTAAGGGAGATTTATGAGGCTGGCTCCCTCTTGTCCTGTGTGTCTCCGACTTGATACTCTGGTTTCCTCTCCAAACTTCAACTCAGCACACAGACACAGAGAGACAGAGTGAGGGAGGGGGGAGGGGGTTAGACTTGGAAAAGAGAAGAAGGGGGAAATGGAGATGTCAGGGAAGACTGAATAGGTAAGAAGAAGAAGAGCGAGGGGGAAGAAAGTGAGTGATTGAAACTGAAGTAGGATTAAAAGATGGAAGGAGATGATGGAGGGAGACAGCAAGAGTGAATGGTGTTAAGAGTTTCTGAAAAATGGAGATGTCAGGGAAGACTGAAATAGGTAAGAAGAAGAAGAGGAGGGGGGGAAAAGTGAGTGATTGAAACTGAAGTAGATAAAATGATGGAAGAGATGATGGAGGGAGACAGCCAAGAGTGAGTGATTAAGAGTTCTGAAAAATGAACTGAAAAGTTGGAAAGAAAAGACGAAGTTATGAAATAAAAAGTATGGGAGAGAAAAAAGCCAGTTAATGGTGTGTGTGTGTGTGTGTGTGTGTGTGTGTGTGTGTGTGTGTGTGTGTGTGTGTGTGTGTGTGTGTGTGTGTGTGTGTGTGTGTGTGTGTAGAGACAGACCGCCAGTGGGTCAGAGGGCTAGCGTGGCTCCATGTGTTGCTTATAAGCGGATAAAAGACAAACGAAGCTCGGGAACTGCACCCCTCTGCCTACTCTCTGTGAGTGTGTGTGTGAGAGTTGTATTCAGGGTCAGAGGCAGACAGAAAGTTTGCTCGGGACCCAAGAGAAATGTAGTTTGAAACTAGTGTTGAGAAAATGGTTAACAGATTGAGATAGCAGGCTCAGGTAGAACAGACCTGGCCACCCACGCAATGGAACAGAAGTAAAGACTTACTGATGTCAGCCCAGCTATCCGTTGCTTTTTCTCTCTATTATTTAAAATATGTTCAATTAGCGGACGCCGGTTCCCTCATTTAGCTCATCCAATTTGAATTTGCCACAACCTCTGTTAATCAATCACCTTTAATATGTTCTGGTCTGCTGTCATCTGTCACTTCAGTTTGATTGACATGTCGTCATCCGTCCATCAGGAAACTCTGATCTTCATCTGGAGGCTCAATGTGTCTCATGCAGGAATCTACCATTGGTTCTTATTTTGTTAGTTCCCATCGATTTCTGGGATTCAACATCTTTTTTTTTACACTTTTACTCTTTTTCTAAGGTTATTAAGAAAACCCTAACCCTAGGTAACACTAATTGAGATAAATTGTTTTCACAATCCACACATTTTGTCTAGCACAAGGAAATATACGTTTTACATTTGATGAACATACAATTCAGGAATATCCTTTAATCACATTTTTAAATGATTATATAATAATAATAATTATAATGGTTGGATCATTAAATGTGTGGGCCAAGAAATACTTTTGGAGCAGTTTCCCTATGAAGACTACATTGATTTAGCATGAGTTGCAACTCCTAAATGGCTTTCATGGATGCTATTGATGTTCATGCATTGCTCTCTGCACTTAATTAGATGTTATTCTAAAGTTTTCTTCTTTTCTTCTTACGGCATTTTTTTTGGCAGCATTTCTCCAACTCTTTGGCATGTGCCAGAGTATTTTGTACACAGCACAACACATTCAAGTGGCCTTACCTATGCCAATTATGAACATGCCCCACACACCTCACGCCTCCACTTTACGATCTAGTGGGATTTATCTTTCCACACTTCAGGGTAATAGAAAATGGAGAGTAAATATAAGACAACTTTAAGAGAACGTTTCTGCATGAGGCCCAATGTTCTTTAGTTGTCTCGTCTCCATCAGGGAATGTTCCCATGTGGCCCACGCTGCGACTCCCTCCAAGAGTAGCTACTTCATAATGGACTCTATTGGCATGGCAATATGAAATGCATCTATGTTATTAATAACCTTTCAATCATGTTGCTGATTGAAGTGAATGCTCAATGGACCGTAGATGAAATTCAGTTATGATTGTGTGATTGTACATGTGTGCACACCGCCAGCCACTCCACCCTCTAAGCATCCATCCATCCATACGTCCAAGCAGGAGCGTGCATATTTTAGTTTTAGCCTTTTACAAAGGATTTATCATAGTCAGGAGACCAACCACCTCCCCCCCACCCTTCCACCTCCCTCCATCCTTATCCCACATAAACAGCCGTGGGACTTTAAACATGGCGCCCGGCCGGCGTGTGACTGAGAGAATGGGCCAACTGGTGGCTTCAGTGGCCAGGGGTCGCCCCCGCCCCTCTCCTCTCCTCTCCCTGGCTGGGTGGGTGGCATATGGCGGCCCAGGCAGGGACCCCTTTGGTGTGACACACACAAACACACACACTGAGAGACACACAGAAGGCCTGGAGCCACCCAGGCTGGGCCCACGATCGCCGTGGGAGACATGGTGTCACCAAGCCTCTGACAGAGGAGGGGTGTGTGTATGTTTGTGTGTGTGATCCCACCTTGGAAGCCCCCCCCCCCCCCCCCTCCTGAGAACGTCGGCCGCTGCCCGCCACCACATCCCCATGGTGACTCCGCTGTTGTCTCTGCTCATCAAAATTAGAGAGATTTACCTCTGCGTGCACACACAACACATGCACACTCACAGAGCCAACAGGTGGCAGGCCTTGCCCGGCACAGCAGGCCCGCTTCAAAGGTTAAACATACAACGGACCGCCCACTCTTTCTCTGCCAATATCCCAAGGGAGAGCGTGAGGGAGAAAGTGAGAAGAAGAGGACAAGATAAAAGGGGAGACAGAAAAAAAAAGGGTGTGTAAATAAGAGGGAGATAAAGGTCATTGGGAGCACGTTCATGTGGGAACACGCAGTGTGGTTAGTATATACCTGCCGTCCACAGTTTGTCGCGACTCCCCAATTACGCACACTTCAAAGTGAGTCATGTAGGAATTGAAAGCATACGTTAACACAGAATGCCTTTAGGGTTTTCCACTTCACTTACTTCTACGCGAACTGTGACTAACAGCAGATGGGAAACAAACAAACCTGGGTACAAGCGATCTTAGCGCAGACTTATTCATCACTCTTTCAACTCTGGGAATTTGCTTCATGCATCACACACGGATGAGAGAGGTCACAAGAGCATTGTGTGACTCCACTCAAAGCTAAGGACAGATAAATATCACCTCAGAGCAACAGTGACCTCTCAGCACACCGAGCCTATCAAGAGGAGGAAATTGACAGTGGATTAGGAAAAATGGATGACTCAACAGAGGGGACATAGTGTCTCTACATGGTGTACAACTGGAGTAAACAATAGAGACCAAGGCTTTATCCTGTCTGGTATCAGTTGTGCTGTCTGCTGCCTATTGTGCTACAGACCTATTCATGTTTTATCAGCACTTATGAGTGTACTTGTTGATACAAATAACAGAATTACTGAATCAGATACATTGCTTCCAGACGAGTCTACCACTTTCCAAAAGCACATCTGGTAGGATAATCCATCCGCATCTCACTCTACAGACCCTTTGGGGGGAAAAGTAAAAGGATGTTTTTAGCAAATGCATACCAAAACACTCAGGCAACACACCTGATACATCCCTCAATAAAATCCCATCCATAAATTATGACGCAAAAGAGCCCCGAGAGTCGCTCTGATTGTCTCCTTGGCTATAAAACCACTCGAGATCTCCGCACAGGATGCATGCATACGTTTTAATACGCGAGCATTAGTGTGTGTATGTGTGCATTTGTTGTGTTGCCATGCCAACTTAGTGTGCGTGAGGGGTCACAGTGTTGGCGTGACCTTGTGTTGCCTTTAAGCTGATAAGAGCCAAACAGAGGGGACGGCTATATGAATTCTAGTAATACTGCCCACCCCCCTCTCTCCCTCTCTCTCTCTCTCTCTCTCTGTCTCTCTCTCCACGTCCAGCAGCCTGCCTGCTTCCAGCCTGTCTGGTGCCAAGACTCAGATTTCAGAATTTCCTTCTACAAGCCACATTTAGAGCAGCCAGCGTAGTGTGTGTGTGTGTGTGTGTGTGTGTGTGTGTGTGTGTGTGTGTGTGTGTGTGTGTGTGTGTGTGTGTGTGTGTGTGTGTGTGTGTGTGTGTGTGTGTGTGTGTGTGAAGGGAACAGCTTCATGTAAGCATCTGTAGGATCAAACAAACAGAGGCCACAGTGCGACTAGGCTTAACAGGTGGACTGCATGGTGATTGGGTATGTACACACACTCTCACACAGAAGGACACACACACAGGACAATTCATTAGAGACGATCCTCGCTTCTAACTTTTGGAAATACGCTCTATTTTCTATTCTAGTCTGAAAGACAGTATAAGTTATGTGTACAATATTTGAAGATTGTTTAGTAGTTTGTACAAAATCAGCAGGTTAAAGCNATGTGTGTGTGTGTGTGTGTGTGTGTGTGTGTGTGTGTGTGTGTGTGTGACTTTCTCCTCTCACTGTCTGCCTCTCTGACCCCCACCACCCTGTTTTCAGCGAGCACTGTCCTTCTGGTGCCGCTCTTTTGCCTTTTATTCCTCTCTTTATCTACCTCTACCTCCAGTTCTTTGTTTTTTTTGTGGGACTTGACCTGCGCCGACAACCAGTGCAATACATGTCAACTAATATAAATGGTCATTTGTGCCCATGAGTAATAAACCCGATTAGACACACTAACATGCGGCACAGATTTATGTGTTCTCATGGCAGTAAAATCGCCACTGCTGAGAAGTTTGGAAATAGGGGGGTGGGGGGTCCTGTCAGCTGGCCGTAGAGATGTTGTGACATAGTGTGATGGGATGGCAGAGGATGGAGTTGGGGGGTGAGGTGGAGCAAATAAAAGGGATGAAACAGAAAGATGGTGGAAGAAAAGAATACTGATAAAAGACTGAGTTTCTCTCCCACACTCTCCCCCCCTGCCTGAAACGCCTCCATTGGACGCCTTTTCGGACTTCCGTTACATTGTGACATTACTACGTAACACTCGTTCCTCTATTGGCTAGCAGTCCAACACATTGTACACACTAGGCTAAAGGGCGGGACATCTCTAAGCGGTGGACCAATCGCAACAGAGCAGCCAGCTAACCAATCAGAGCAGACTGAGCTCTGGTTTCAGACAGAGGGTGGGAAGAGGTGCTGCAGCACAGGGAGTATGAGAAAAATAAAGAGCTTTTTGAACATTAAACATGGAGACATGTCACAGTAGAGACACAGAATACAAATATGAACCTGAAAATGAGCATAATAGGGCCCCTTTAAAAGGTTTATTCTTCCNTTATACAGAAATAATAGTCCGATAGCAAGGTGTTAGTCCAGTTTTCATCGTCACTATTTTGGCGAAGAATTTTTCGTGTTGGAAGCTAGGTTCTCCAAATCGGTTGATATCTGGATAAAGATTAGAAGGCAAGGACGAGTTTTTAAGAACTCTTTCGTCAGCGTTTTGTCGACACACTAATGAATTTTTTGATACTAAATCAAACTTCTAAAAGTCAGACCGAAATCTTTGGTTGTATCGTGTCTCTGTCCGAGACCACATTTCAGTGTTTTACTGTAAGTTATCGGAGTCTGTTCCTGAACAGAGATTAAGAACAGAACGAGACTAGAATCACGACCTGTAAACTATGAAGCTGGTACTATAGGATAACGTTTCTGATCTCGTGAATCAACCGTATGCCCTTACGAATTTCCGACCAAATCCAGGATAGATAGACTTGCGAGAGTCAAAATGCACAGTTGCTAACTTAGAAGGTACGTTTGGTTTCATCGGTACCTCACGGTGTCCCGATCACGAGCCTGGATAAAAACCAAGTGTGATATATCACGAACGGCAATCCTTATAATATTCCTTAGCTAAGACATTTTCCGAAAGTAACAATCACGCCTACTATGAGGTGATATAAATGTTAGTTCGGACTACCTCTTAATTTAGTAGATTTATACTTTAAGTTCTGACGGAGTTCCTGAATTTTTGCACCTACTGCAATTGTAAAAATACCAATTGTGCTGGTTCTTGACTTCAATACATGAACCGGGCTTCTTAGAGCTTTTGTTTAATAGATTTTCTATATGAAGTTGATACTACCGTAATTAAACCGGAGGTCACTCTTGACATTCCTTAGCAACCACAATATCACTAGTTCCTAAATAGGAAATTGTGGGTGTATTTTAGTTATAAGTTCCTGGCGGATTGAAGGTAGATGCATTGTAACGTTTTTAGTCGTAAGAACGGAGTTTTGCTTACGTCTCTTTGATCAGGTACGGTAACAATGAAGTTCCGACCCTAATTAACCTTGAAAAAAATAGTCCCACATAGTTTCTTCAGTTCAGGTTACAGCGAAGTACAACTAAGTTTTACGACGTCGAGCAATGATTGGTTCTCAATCTTTTTCCTGGGCTGTAAATGAGGACAAGACCAAACGGAATGTGACCGAAGGGATATCTTGCTGATCCTATCTTAAATTTTAAGAAGAAGAGAGGATGTTTCGGGAATTACCGTCCGCGGTAGAATGAATTTATATGAGTAATAATGGATGACAGGATGATCCCGTAACGCAAGGTTTCTTACGTCCCAACAACCAACAAGGATCTCAGAGGAATTTTCATGTTACCCTCGGTCTCGGAAAGAATAGTTCCGAGGTGAAAACACTTAGGTCGAAGGTCAAACACAAGCCCGCCGTCTGTGGTATAGGCAAAAAATTCTCACGCGAATTCTGGAAGGAAAAACTATTCGAATATCAATCCCGACTAATCTAACGTCGGGATCAAAACGAATAAAGAAGTGCTAATTAATGGAAAAACTTATTTTAACAGCTTAGTTGGAATCGGGTCTAAGATACACGTTGATGGTTTAGAAGAGAGAATCATTGAATTTAATTGTTCAAGGTTTATGGCTGAAAAGCATTCTAGTTTACTATCTAGTGTAATATTAGAACTTACGTTTCCGGGAGCTGTTGATAACACTATACTGGTCAAAGGCAAGAGGTCATTGATTTTGTTTCTAAGAGTAACAATTTTATCGTTAAAAAAGCACATAAAATCATTACTACTGAGTGCTATGGGAATAGAAGGCTCAATCGAGCTGTGGCTCTCTGTCAGCCTGGCTACAGTGCTGGAAAGAAACCTTGCATTATTCTTATTCTCATCTATTAATGAAAAGTAGTATGCTGCTCTCGCTTTACGCAGTGCTTTCTTATATTCATTGAGAGTAATATGCCAAATTAAACGAGATTCTTCAAGTTTAGTGGAACGCCATATCCTTTCAAGTTGTCTCGACTTTTGCTTTATTTTGCGGGTTTCGGCATTATGCCATGGAGCTAATCTATGTTGTTTTATTTTCTTCTTTTTCAAAGGAGCAACAGAGTCTAATTTTATTCGCAGCGCATCTGTAGCACTATCAACAACATGATCAATGTTGTCAAGGATTTATCGACCGTTGTTAAGGACGCTCACATCTGCAGAGAGCAGTCCGGTCGATTTAACTATATTCAAACCGACAAGACAAGAGGGACAAGAAAAACAGCGGAGAAGTAACAGGGCTGAAACCCTCCGTTTTACGCAACGGTCCAAACATAGCCTAGACATCAAACGGCGACACATATTCAGTTGCCAGTTCCTTTGGCATTAGGGCAGGGATATCTAGATACTTTCCAAGGTTTGACATAATGAATTGTGCTACTTTTAAAGCAAGCAACGATGTTTTCAAATCTGTAATCAAAAAGCTCCTCAAAAACGCTATCGAAGCAGTTCCTGCAGCCTGCCGTTGCTACGTTAGTTCAGACAGTAACCACGGACTATTTTTCTTAGCGGATGCATGTCATTTTAAATAAATAAATGCATACTATTTTTTAAATCAATAAAAACATTTTCTAAATCTATAAAAGTATTTTAATTCACATTGGGAGTCATATCGTTACTTTGTTTGAGAATGTAGCCATGTAATAAGCGGGGTCATTTGCAGCGACGCGGTCATTATGGGGAAAAGATGTCATTAATGGTCTAGAGATCAAATGTAAATAATGCTCTCAAGTAAATGTTATTACTGTCCTAGAAACATTTTATTAATCTACTTAAATACATTTAATTTAGAGAGAATATATCTTTATTGTCATCATACAACGAAATGTCTATGGCACCTCTCACTGCAGTAAAATATAGGCTAGAATAAGTGTGATTATTGCACTTAATGGTTTCACTAGAATACAAGTTGTCTGAACTTTACTTTACTCCGAGGAGTCACTTCAAACTGTTGAAACTAAAAAAACTTCTGGTGCTTTTATACAAGAAGATATTATACTTATATAAAAGTTAAGTTGAGTTATAATATGCAGCTGCAGGCAGTAGTCGACAGCTACTGTACATCTAATTTCACATTTCTTCCCCCCTGTCCTCCTAAATGAAACATGTCAAACGCACTTCCCTCTGAAATACCGGAGCAGGCGACAGTTTACGTAATAATCTTCTCATATTCTGCCACAGAGCTGCATATATTGTGGCACCTGGATCAGCTCGTTGCATGTGTTGTCTCCTGATTTGAGCCAGTGTGCCTGCAGCGCTAACATATTAGCATCGAGCGAGATGAGGGGCTGTCAGAGCGAGACCCCTGTGAGCATACAGCGACCCACGAGGCATGTGTCACCGGCCTCAGCGGCAAAACCACCATTGTTACCGTTGACATTTATCACGCATTTATTATCTCGGCCTCCCATGTAGCTAATTCCAACCCTCCCTCCTGTCTGCCTCTCAGCCACCGCACATTTCTAATTTGTGTGAGGTTGTTCTTTTCCAGAGGCGGGTGTATATATGTAACGGAATTACGTAATTATTTGAAAAAGGAGCTGAACACCCTTAGAGTTAAATCAAAATAAGATGTATAATCATGTTAATGGCACATTCGAAAAATTGAATTAATACAGTGGCATGATTACAATGTTATCTATTAAACTAAAACACCATTTTGTAAAGTATACAATAGCAGAAATGAGTCCTAAAACCCTAAAATGTAGTCAAGTCAAAATCAAAGTCAACTTTATTGTCAATCTTTCAGTTTGTGTGTACAGACAGAGAGATCGAAATACCGTTTCCCACAATCCCGAATACAAAAAATACAAATATATTTAAAAAGATGCATAAAAATATGTATATACCTATATATACACAATCAACAGACACATGCAAGCACAAGCACAACAATCAATATATACAAAATAACAGTCACTTCAATATCTATTTACAAAAGAGCAGTTCAGAAATTACTCCTAAAACCCTACATTGAGTCATCGTTTGAGCACTTCCTGTTCCCTCGTCTCAAAGTCAAAGTTTTTCTGAATGTGTTTTTGGTTGTTAGCCTGAAATGAGCTCCGTGGTTAACACAAACTGAAGAGATTTTGATCAAGATTACTTCCTGCAATAACCTAAAATCCAATGGAGAAATCCCATTGCTTCTTGTGGAGGGAGAAGGGAGATCCTGTGCGGCCTAAATACTTCATTTGCTATCTTTTTGACATTTCAGTAAACTACACGCCTACTGAATGCATCTGTTTAACGGTTTTCACTTTCTTGGGTGGAAATTGATTTTTGCTTGTATTCATTAGCATAGCATTTTATATTGTGGTAAGTTAAGAGAAGTTAATCAGGTTACTTGTATATTGTGAGACTCAGATTAGGTCACTGACTACTTATTTTAAGTATTTAATTTTGTCTTAATTTACATTATTGAATTTCATATTCTCTTCTTGTACATATCCCATATTCTATTGACATGTATATAGACTTTTTGCACTACATTTTAGTTTGTATTTTATTATATATTTTGCATTGTTGGAGGAGCTCAGGTCAGAAGAATTTCATTGCCATTTCTTCACTGTAGCTTTGTGCATATGACACTAAAATCTTTGAATCTTTAATACAGGGGGTCCGCGGGGTCTTTAAAAGTATTAAAAGTTGATAAATCAATTTAGCGAAAATTAAAGCTATTAAAAAGTATTAAACGGTTTTTTCCAAGGTGTTACATTTTGTAGCTTGTTTTCAATAAGTATATCAATGGTCCAAAGAGGTTGTATTCTACAGTCTGCCTGAATGTAATCATTGCGTAGGTGCGTAGTGTGATTCTGTGTAGTTTATTTCTGGCATCCCGTTGGATTTGACGTCATCTGAACAGGACATCTCACACTACCTGCTTTGATAGCGCGAGAAGGTCCGTTCACGCCGGTTGCTAAACAAACATCGTTTATGGGGAAAATGCAAGTCCTGTGGTACAAATGGTTGGAACGATAAGGAGGAAGACATATCAATAACTCGTATATGAGTCCAACGTGGGTAAAGTGTGTTGGCCAAGGTAACCGGTTAAAACTCCAAGTGGCGTTGAGGTCTTTAAAATGTATGGAAAGGGGTCTTAAAAAGGTATTACATTGTGAGCTTCAGGATCCTGCCTATACCCTCCTAATAATTGTGAACAGAATACATTTCCTAAAAGGTAAGGTACGTTTATTTATAAAGCAGCATTTTCATAAGGCACAGAGGCAATTCAAAGTGCTCTTACATGCATCATTAACAGGCTTAACAACGAAGACAACAGAAAGGAAACACAATAAATACACATAGTGGAAAGCAGATTCATGAAAACGCATGCCACTAAAAGAATATAAACCACCATAAAAATTAAAAAACAGCAATTGTAAACTACGGTAGGTGATAAAAAGTCGAAGGCCTCTGGGTGAAGGCAGATTGATTTAACAGTTAGTGTTTTTAGCCCGGCCGAGCTTAAAAAAAAAAAAACATACCACAGCGTTTGGTGAAGAACTCAGCTCTTTCTGCAAGTGCTTGTTTCGCATTTGTCGGGCAGCTACAAAAACTAAAAGTAGCCCCTCCAACTCCACCCTGGGCTCATTTCTTCTTCCTGTGTGTTCCCACGGAACGGAAGCAGCGTGGTGATGGACACGTCGCTCCCCTGTCTCGGCTGAGCCACAAGAGGCCCCCTAATGGGCGCAGCTTTCGCAGTGGAGGGCTCAGAGAAGGGGAGCCAGGACTCTTTACCCGCTGGCAATCAGGCCCTGTCCCCCCCGGGGCCGCCCGCCCGGTCCCAACTTTGGAGACACTCATCGTCAGAGGCGTAAGATGTATTCAGTGAAACATGGTCACCTAATTTGAGAAAAGGGTTGTGGCAAGGTTTACCAAAAGGATAAAGCACGACCTTGCTGTTTGTAAGTGAGCAAGTTTAAATCAGACACTATATTCCTGACTTCCCAATGTCACAAGCTCAAACCGGCAAACCACTATTTTGAGGCATTCTTATAATCCATATTTAATGGCTGTTTGCCATTTTGGATTCAAGTTAATACATATAAGTGGCCTGCATTAGAGTTTTACATTTGCAATTACAGTGAGATAAAACAGGACTGCATTTTTAAAGTAACAGTAATTATATATTGTTATTTAATATAGAACAAAAGAAAAATCGTGTTTATAAGTCTGTAACCAAGAACCCAACAGAAGACAAACCTGCGCACTGATTTTAACCCTTAACAATTTGGTTTTTGTAGGCCTTTCCTCCATTATGCCTAAGCTAGGCTTGCTCCTTCCCAAAGTTAACTAAAAATGGCGTTCAAGCACCAAATGTCTCTTGTTTCAGTTTCTTAATTAATAAACGTCATACAAATGCCTGCTGTTTTGGTGGCAGACTAAGATCATGTGTAATGCATCAGTCAGCACACACACACCAAACACCACAACACACACACAACACACAACACACACAACACACACACACGACACCGAGCCACCACACAGCAACACAACCACACAGCACAGCACACACACACCACCACGTTCCTCCCCATTTACACATTATGCGAGGAAGCTTGAATTTGATGTTTCTCCGGGTTGATAAGGGTCATATTAAATCCTCAGGCGGTTGCTATTTTTATGTGCAGCAGAAGACAGAATTAGTTTGCGATATTCATGCAATAAGGCTGCTTATTCGGCCGTCATTAGACTGGAAAATTAAGAAATTTAGGGCAACATTGCAAAGTCTCCCCCCCTCAAACACCTGCCCGCCCCTCTCTCAGAGTCCCTGAATGTGACTTAAGAAAAGGTCTTTATCGACTCAACTCCCTCTAAACAGAGCGGAACAATAATGTTCACTTGAAAGCTGGAAAAGAAAAAGAAAAGAGAGAAAATCCCAATGACGCAAATCCTTGACTTTCTCCTTTGCCGCTCCAGACCTCAGCGGGCTTTTCTGCTGAAGTGGCTGAAAAGTTTAGACTCTNAACTTCCTTGACATGCTTCACGTTTTGAAATTTCACAGATATCTGTTACGGTTCTTCCACAAAACGTTCACATGTAAGAGGTTTATCTCTCATTCAGAACAATGAAGCCTTTGATCTCTACAGAGCTCGTTAGCTCAACTATAAACACCTGTGTAATGGAACACGATGATGTCATCACTCCAACTGACATGCTCAGAGCAGCAGACTTCAGATAGCAGTGTGCCAACAGTCCAGCCGTGAAGACATCTACTGGACAGTTTTGAGATTTCTTCAAATGCCATGACAACACAATGCTCGCCCTGAAACACGGTTTTCTCATAACTTCAGTGAAAATACTCCAAACAGCCTAGAACTTCACAGGTTTGGTAACGAGGCAGCCATCAACGCATCTAAGCGTAGTATGGGGTGTTATCAAATGCCGTTGCCATGGCGACGGACCACTCGCCATGAAACACGATGTGGCTGTATGTCCCATCGACACGGTCCAATCGTCCCCCAATCTTCACTTGTATATCACCGGTCGATGCCTCAACAGCTCTACGCCAAATCTGAGATCTCACCATATGCCGTTTCCATGGAAACGCATCCCTCGCCATAAAACATGATGTCGCTATAACTCCTATGAAAATTGTCAAAAAGTGCTAAAACTTTACATGTGTGCTAACAGTCCAGCCGTGACGACATCTACGGAACATGCCGTTGCCATGGCAACACAATGCCGCCATGAAACACGGTTTTCTCATAACTTCAGTGAAAATGCTCCAAACAGCCTAGAACTTCACAGGTTTGGTAACGAGGCAGCCATCAACGCATCTAAGCGTAGTATGGGGTGTTATCAAATGCCGTTGCCATGGCGACGGACCACTCGCCATGAAACACGATGTGGCTGTATGTCCCATCGACACGGTCCAATCGTCCCCCAATCTTCACTTGTATATCACCGGTCGATGCCTCAACAGCTCTACGCCAAATCTGAGATCTCACCATATGCCGTTTCCATGGAAACGCATCCCTCGCCATAAAACATGATGTCGCTATAACTCCTATGAAAATGTTCAAAAAGTGCTCAAACTGCACATGTGTGCTAACAGTCCAGCCGTGAAGACATCTACGGGACAGTTTAGAGATTTCTTTAAATGCCGTTGCCATGGCAACGCAATGCCCGCCATGAAACGCCCCAAAACTTCACAGGTTTGGTAACGATGCAGCCATCAACGCATCTTAGCGTATCATGGGGTGTCATTATATGCCGTTGCAATGGCGACGGATCATTCACCATCAAGTTAGTTCAAAAGTTTGCACTTCAAATATTCTCCTGCTTTTCCAAGCCTCTTTACTTTATTTTCTTCTCTCATCACACATTCAAGCCCCCAGTGTTCATGTGTCATTTCAATCAAAATTTTTCACTTTCTTCTTACACATTACATTTCAGCAAAGCAGTTTAGCGTCAGCTTTTCAGCATAAAGCATTCCCACTAGCAATTTTTTCAGGAATTGCATTCTCTAGTTTTAACATGTTTTTTGGAAAATAGCTCGAAATAAGGTCTGTGGTTGAGCCAAACAAATTTAAGAGACGGATCACGTTTTGTTACGACATTAAATACATCCGCAGTGACCCCACCTCCCCAATACCACATTAATTCAAAGCCAGATAGAAGTGCTTTGTTTTGTCGTTTTGCAAAAAAACGAAACACTTTGATCTGATCTTCTTAGGAAAGTACCAGCGACCTAATGACAACACTTTTGTCCTTGCAGTGCCCCCCACACCGATCGCCCCCCCCCAGCTCCTGCGCTCCGGCCCCACCTACCTGATCATCCAGCTGAACACCAACTCCATCGTGGGGGACGGGCCCGTTATCCGGAGGGAGATCCAGTACCGGGCCAGCCAGTCCACCTGGATGGAGACTCACGGTGTGGGCTCTCTGACCTATAAGATCTGGCACCTGGAGCCGGACACAGAGTACCGGATCAGTGTCCTGCTGACGAGGCCCGGGGAGGGGGGCACCGGAGCTCCAGGGCCCCCCCTCACCAGCAGGACCAAGTGTGCAGGTGAGGCGCTTTTTTTACTCTTTTAGGTTGCAAGAACATCCTATTATTTATCCTATCACACGCTTTATGTGTCTGGCAGTGGCTCAGTCAGTAGGGGCTTGGACTGTGAGCCTGGGTTCAAGTCCCCAAACAGACCTAAATAGGGAGTGTGCACTGGTACTTAGAGAGGTCCCAGTTCACCTCCTGGGCCCTGCCGTGTTGCCCTTGAGCAAGGCAATGGACACTAGGGGTGAGGGAAATAATCGATACAGCATAGTATCGCAATGCTTTGCGTGGCGATATTGTATCGATTCACGGACGGCAAGTATCGATATTTTATTATATAGACTATTCATATAGCAAATCCAAATTAGCTTGTCAAAGCTACCATCAAATTCTGAGCGAGCTAAGAAAATAACTCAATCATCACCTACTTCATTTGCAAAGGCCTGCGTCCATACAGCGTAGTGGAAAACGAAGGCTTTTGTCACATGTTAAAGACACTGGAACCCAACATATCATGCAATCATATATCAATCAATATATATCAATATATATGCGCAATATTTAGCATATCGTAGAATCGTAATACTATCATATCGTGGCTTAAGTATCGCGATAGTATCGTATGATTCCCACCCCTACCGGACAACACACCCCTACATCCAATTACAAGGTTAAAACTATTATTGTTCAATAACGGCCCGTCCACACAGCGGCGTGCGTTGACGCTTGCCGGCGGGCGTGTCTGACACTCTACCAACAACCAATCACATGAATCTCCCGCCCCTGACACACAAGCAGAGGTTTGATTGGCTAGAGCTTGTACCTGGCATATGATTCGATTGGCTGACGCTTCTGCCGAGGCGTCAAAAGTTGAACATTGCTCAACTTTTGCAGCGAGCCACGCCAGCAAAGCTCCGCGTCGCTTCCCACGATGCAGTTCGGCGAAAAGTGACGTCACCCCATTCAAAGTGAATGGTGAAGCGTCAACGCACGCCGCTGTGTTGACGGGCCGTAATTGTGTTCAACATTAGCTTGAATATTAGCATGCTAAGACACTAAACTTTAATGCAGGTACGCTAAGCTTAGCATTGGCAGGTACAGCTTCACACAGCTGCCAAAGGAAGCATGACTGTACATTATTTGTCTTGTAAAGGCCAAATGTTTCTAGCGTTCATATTTAATTTGATACTGCTTCTAATAAGCCTGATTTTCCTTAGAGCAACACAATATGCTATTCCTAGCTTGGACGTGGCGACAATAAAAGGAAAGCTAATGGTTAAAAATGCATTAAAAGTAGAAAAAGTAATGGAAGTGCTTCTTATACACTTATCATCCTTATGAGACAGAGCTCAGATTAAGTTTTTAGCCCTAAATAGAAAGGGTAATTGGACCCGTGACTTTCTATGAGTTGCTATGACAGCAGCGTTGTACAGCATGCTGCAAACCCTTGAAGCATCAGTACAAAACAACAAAAGAACCCCATCTGGTTGCTCCTGCAGTTCACAGATATAGAAAGCAGTGTATTTTCTTTCCCAGAGTGTCTTCCTGCTCTTATGCTCCGAGATTCACTCTGAGAGCCGTGAGCTGCAGCTGGAAGCCTCATAAAACCGTTTTGACGCATCACTTAACAACCTGTAGTCTGCCTGCAGCCACGCAGAACTAAAGGTGTGTTTGTTGTTTCTGCAGCGAGGAAGAAGCCCCGATGCTTTTTATTTGTCCCAGACTAACTTACCCCGAATCAAAACACATATTAATGTTAAAGTATGCAAGACGGGGAGTGAAAAACAACAGATCATTTGTGAAGAATCATATTTGATCCACCATGACCTGCAGTAATGAAATATCAGCTGAAAAGATACACATTTATTAGATACAGTTTTTCTGATTTATTTGATTCATTTGTTCATAAATCTGCATTTCCCAACAAAAACCCAAATGTTTTATGTCAGTTTCACACTTCCTTTTTGTCTCCTGAGGTTTTTAAACTTTACGTTACCTGAGTTTTAGTCAAAAAATGATCATCACAACCTCGAATGGGCTTCCTTATGATGTCGCTGTGGAAGAAACATGTTATTGTGAGAAAAACAAGTGCATCTTACGTACGTACAACCCCTCCTTAAGAAACAAAAATATATTCTCCTTCAACTCAACAGTTATGTTCTCTAATCACCAAACAAATGGATCCAACTTTTATATGTTTGCCCCAAAATAGTTATGTTTTTTGTCGATAAATCTTTCATTTAATCTACCATGTAATACATGAGAGTATGTATTGATCTATTTTTTAAGTTATAACAAATGGGCTGCAGAAGATAAGATAAGATAAGACTTTATTCATCCCTAAGGAAATTGATGTGCCAGAGTTACAGAAATACAATAAACACAGCAGCATAATAGTAACACTGTACACTGAAAGTGCCGTAAGAAGAGCAATTAAATATCTACAGGAAACATGAAACATAGACGGTCACATCATTAATGTGCATATTACCAGTATTTAGAAGTAATTTGGTAATTTTGAGGTTTGTGTGTCGTGCCGGCGGACAACATAAGCCTCTCACCACCTCTCATGCTGCTCATCGGGGTGAAAAGACCCCCTGCTGCTCTGACAGGTCGACGGCATGACGGCCTGTCACCGGACACCCTCTCTACTCTCCTCTTCCTGTCGCCCACCTCCTGTCCAATCCCATCGCTCACAAACCTGAAGCTTCCCCCCCGAGGCGGCGTGACACAAACCTCTGGATGGATTTGTCTTCCTCATGTGTCACACGGAGCCGTGTCTCTTAGCACAATGACTCTTCCTTTTGGACGCTCTTTGAGTGTGACATTTCAGAATTACTGGTGCAGAGGATTGCAATCCCATGGGTCATCGTCGCGGGGGTCCGGCCACAAAAAGGTTCACACACTAAACGAATGATGTGCATCCTTACCCCCCCCCACCCCCCCCCGGTGTTTAGGCTTTTTGGGTGTTGGGGCACTTAGAAATCTTTCACTTTCTGACCTAAACAAGTTCTTTGACTTCCTGTTGCCCTTCATTAGTCATATCACTTGGTTTTAATAACCTGGTTACATTTGACATTTTAATTGTCGATCTTTCACCTTATAATATGCCATATGGGCATACATAGCTTAACTTCATATCATATAATAAATACTTCTCTCTTTATTTATTACCTCAGATTGTATAGAAGTCTATGAGAAAATGAATGTATATTTAAATGTTTTGAAACCAAGGGTGTTGAAGTTCTCACAATACATTTCTCATCTTTCCAATGGCCTTAATTTGAATGTGTCAGTGTATTTTTCTTTAACCTGATTTTTCTCAAGGCCTAGTTAGTATTGTCACTTTTAATTTTTGCAACCAAGTCCAATGCCGTGAACTCCTTCAAGGACAATGCAGTGTGCGAAAAAGCACACGTCCGATCGTCCGGGACGTGCTATTTACAATATCGGACAAGTACATATATAGGCTACAGTGGCGGCTGGTGGAAAATATTTTTGGTGGGGCTATGGAAATAGGGACCAAACCATACTAGGGCGGTCCGGGGGGATCCTCCCCCGGAAGACATTTTTGAGAAATGACCCCTTAAATTATAACTTCTGGTGATGTTTGATCTTCAGTGTGGTTAGCTATGAATCTTCCAAAACTGTGCAACAGTACAGTATGCCCACACAAACTGCAGAACACTGGTGCTTTGGGAACACTCAAATGATTTAATTCCCATTTAAAATAAGGAGACTAAATATGAACATTGTACGAACTGCGACACCTTGGATACGAGTCCAAACAACTCACAGACACACAGACACAGGCAAAGATTTGATGTCAGCTGTTGCTGTCTTTTTTTCTTTATTTTATACTGAAATAGAGCCCTGCTGTTTTGTTAGGGCTTTTTATTTAAAAACAATTTCAAATGTCGATGGTGAAATGGTGTGTTCAGTTAATAAGGAAATAAATTGAAATAAATTCTGTAAGAAAATAGTGGATTAAGGACAAGTGAAACATTTATTCGGACAAGTAAATTGCCAAGCTCACTTGTCCATGGACAGGTACTTTCTAAAAACGTTTTTCTTACACTTCACTGTATGGTGCTCTCCAAAGGGTCAGTTCAAGCTATTAAATGGCACTGTTTACAAGTGCATTTCTTCTCACTTGACTCCTTACTTCCTAAAGTATTATCTCTCCTGCAGGTTAAATATTCAGCGCTTCTTGTTGTTGACATGTAAACAGCCCTACGATAGACAAATATAGCAATAAGCACTTCAAAAAATATTGAAAGTTGAATCCCTTTTCTGCTAGGCCAATCTCTGGAGCTGTTTGAAAACCATTACAGGATCATTTGTTTGGTAGATTAAACTGTCACGAAGCTACTGGAACATCGACATGATTTAGAGGTTAAATTCCAAGAAATTGATACCTGCAGGAAAACTCATTGGAAAGTATGCATGTCAGTCGGTTCCAAACCCCGAGTGGTTTCAATAGTAAGTACCAGGGTGTGCACTGATAGTCCATCATCATCCCAACACAGCTCGCGGCAGGAGGGACCGCAGCTCACTGAGGCAGCTGCTAAAGACAAGCAGCCTGAGATGAAATGTGCTCACCCAAAGGGACTCTCACTCATTCATCTTCCTCTCTTATTCCCATCATCTCTCGTCCCGGTCTCCCTGTTGCCTCTGGCTAATCCGTCTGATTAGTCTAATCAAGCTGAATGTCAGTTTGGGGTATGGGACCGGTGGAGGACTGGCGGGTGGAGGAGGAAGGACAGAGTCAGCCGTAATGATGAGTAATGGTGTCCTCAGCAGAGAGGCCTGGTTACACTGGGATTAGACTGCCATGCAGAGCTGGAATTGTTTAAAAAATTGGATGTTCTCATGCACATATGACACGACGGGCATGATACAATTTCAAGATTGATTGATACTTTTCCACGAGAAGGTTTTGGCTGGGGTCTTAGAAAACGATTGCATTACATTGGTATGAGTTGTAAAGGCAAGCAGTGGGACTCTGAAAATAACCAAGATTCTATGAGAAAATATCCCTTCTTCCCTACACGTCTACCATTTGGCTACGTCACCCTCTTTTGTAACTTCTGGCTCTAAGAAACAAAGATGGCCACTGCCTAAATGTCAAACTTAAGGTTATAAAACCATGGTATAAAAATACACATTACTAAGTTAACTTCAACTACACAGTCAATATTTATAGTTTTCAGTATTACATGTCAAACACAAATCAGCCGAAGTGTTTCATCCTTACAATTTCATGAGTGATTGATACTTTTCCACAGGAAGGTTTTGGCTGAGGTCTTACGGCCCGTCTACACTACAGGCATCGAAAAATTCTTTCAACGCTTCGCCCATTCACTTGAATGGGGTGCCGTAGAAGATTTTTAATCTTCGCCGAACTGCATTGTGGGGAGCATGTCATGGCTTTGCAAGCATCACGAGCATCTATCGGCATCAAAAGTTGAACAATGTTCAACTTTTGAGGCTCGATGCTTGGCATCAGCCAATCAAATCCCGTTTATGCAAATCCCGCCAGTGCAAGCGCTAGCCAATCAAACCGCGTGCAAGCTGGGAGAGCCAGACCGCAGTTCATTTCCTCATATTCCAAACGAGATATTACGGTAGCAAATCACCCGGTTCTTTACGACCAGAACTATTTACCGGGATACAAACGGGAGGAACCAGGCATGGAGGGAGGTGGCAGAGACAGTGGGTGAAACTGGTAGGTTTTTCGCCTGTTTGGAGAGTTTATATCCAGTTTACTTCGTTTTAACATTGCTATTGCTTTGTATGTCGGGGGCGGGAGATTCATGTGATTGGTTGATGGTCGCGTTGCTCGCAAAAAATCGCCAAGCTTCAGACACGCCCAGCTTCAAGATTTTTTGATGCCTGTAGTGTAGACGGGCCGTTAGAAATGGATTGCATTACATGTGTATGATTTGTAAACGCAAGCAGTAGGAGACTCTGAAAATAATTCAGATTCTATAGAAGTCTATGAGAAAATGTCCCTACTTCTCACCCTATTTTTAGGTCAGTGAACAACATATCTGAAGAAGTGCTTTGTTTTCAAATGGCTAGCAGGAGGAGTACTCTTCTACACGCCTAACAGACCATTTATACTGTATAGAAGAAAATGACCCTACTACGTCTCACTTGATTTCTTACCTCAGTAAGCATATTCCTGATGGGTTGATTGGCTCAATTGCTTGGCTTCAAGTGTATTGACTGTATCACTGATTCATTATATTACACAAGCAGCTTTTAGCCATAATCTATGAAGTGCTTTATTTCAAAGAAACGGCAGAAGGCATCATTTCTGGTTTCAAAATGAAGTCCATCGAAGTCTACTTCTCAGTTGATCTTTTGCTTCAGTAAACCTTTGTCTGATAAGCTTAGGGTCTCAATTCAGTATATATGATGGTCCCAATAAGAGTAAAACTGATTATAAAGGAGGGTATGCTTCGGGGCGTTGTTGCTTTCTGATTTAATGTTGCTACCATGCTTTTAATGCCTTACAACTTTAACCATATCACAGTCTGTTTTCAGTTTATGAAAGTAAATAATTCATTATCATTTAAAGCCCCTACATGTCTTTTTTACCATTTGGCTACTACTGGCTTTTGTAACTTCTGGTTCTAAGAAACAAAGATGGCCACTGCCTAAATGTCAAATATAAGGTTTTTAAACGATTGGTAAACAAATAAATAGGAAGTATATCAGTATTAGATGTCAAACATAAAACAAGCCAAAGTGTTTCATCCTTTTCGGGACAGAGCAAACATCTCCAGATTAGCAAGGACTCTAAAGGACATTGCCTTCTCGTCTCGTCCCCTCAGAGCTCATGTCCCCTCCGTGACTTTGCTTAATTAATTTACACAGCAGCTTCTGATCTATGTTAAGTGAAGCAGCCACTCCGGCAGCTCATGCTCTTCCCGTCCAAACGCCGAAAGCTTCACCCTCCTCTCGGTGTATTTGACGTCTCAGCGATGCACTTGAACATCCAGGGCTGGCTGCAGGACAGAAATAACCCCCAGTGTTCTTGTCCATTTTGCATGACAGGGACATCCGAAATCACAGCTCTCACACATGACAGCAGTAATTAGGCTTGAGTCTCTGCCAAGGCTGTGCACTGCTCTTCCACACTCAGATGGGGAAGTAGAAATGTTTGTGCTGTTCTCTAAGGCCCTTTTATTTGTTCATAGATTCACCCCTCTATAACCTCCTGGTCTCTGTTTGTAGAGGAAGCTGCAACTGTTGCTGTCTGCATTTCCCATCAGTATTTTTCTCTTTGAAAGTGCACTGGGTGATAGTTTTGGGTTAAAAAAAAACATCGACAACACAAACAGAACCAGCGTCTCATCCCCTTGAACTTAAAAACAAACTTATTATACACTGAAAAAACATTTACTTAGAAAAACCTAGGTAACAATTTCCACGCAGAAATTCTAAGTAAATGTAACAACCGATGTTTCAAGCAAGATCTACTTAAAGTTTGTAAGTGTTTGTTACTAAAGGGAATCATCAGTCACATTTCAGTTTGTGTAAGTACATTTGACTACTAGTGCATAGTAGATACTTAAGATTACATTTGCATCTTATTAGAAAATCTCCAGGAAAAGATATTTGGCTTTTCAGGTTTTTTTTACTTGCTATTCTTACCTTTTATTTAATAAATATGTAGGTAATATTTTAATATAATTTCTTCTACTCTACATCAAATGCAAAAGCTACTACAAAACATGAAACGGTAGACACTTTCATATTAGCTGCTATGATACCAGAGTGTATGATGACAGCTTCCGGATCCGGGTCATTCTGGCTACGCAGCACTCATTCACCAATGGGTAATGTTTAGATGGATTTTAGGAACTTTCCCTTCGATTCTATTGGCTCTAACGGTTCAAAAGAGATGTCAATCATCAAAATCGACCGAGGGGGGCCATAGATATCGAAAATGCACCTAAATGACCCCAGAAGTGTTTTTTTTGTGCTAAATCTCTCTAAAAAGGTCAAATGTCACTTGTTTTGCATCAATATTGATACAGGGTACTTATTATATGTTATAGTTTGGATTCCTAAAGCTTTTAGTCTACTATCCCATCATTCAAGGGTGGTTTTCACTATAAGTAATGTTTTTTTTTTGGACGGACACTATAATTTACATTTTTTTTTACTATGTTCAATCTGAATTTACTTTAAAATAAAAACATCTATATTGATTCTGACATTTCTACATCCAACTCACCGATTTATCATTGCTTTGAGAAGAAAGATTATTAATTTACCCCTTTTAGAAGGGAAGATATGGTCATTTGTTCTGGGAATGTCATTTTTGAGACCTGAAAAACAGGCTCGGAGCTCAACTGGTTAAACAACACATTTATTTGTGTTCAATGTCTGATAGTTTCATCATGTATTGTCTTATATGTCACATACAGTGGCAGAAAAGTGCCCAAACATCTCCAGTCACGTCCTCTTGGGAGATACCTCACGTATCCCAATGAATGCTAACGCTAATGAACGCAGCTGCTTGCTAATACGTTCCCCATAAAATGTTTATAACATGACAAATGCTTTTACAGCGTGTTCCTCTGTCCCCAAGTGGCAGGTTAATGCTGCTATAAAAAAGATTATCTTGTTTCATAATGTTACTCATAGACTGTAAATAATGATGTGGGTTTTGAAGTTTATTCTTGACCTTGGGATAGTTTATGCTACATTATAATCTCAAATCGATGTCCTCCTAGCTTTTCTTGTTTCTCACAGTCTTTATCAACACATGGAACATACAGTATTACGTTTTTGTAACAAGAAAAACCTTTAAAAAGCCTAATTTGTTCAATATTTCTTAGAATATTTCTTAAATTCGCTTCACATTGTAGAGAATTAATGAAACGTTGAAATTTAATGTAACAGATAAAATAGGAATACATGCGCGAAACCTCATTTTATGTGGCTCACAAGAGCTTGCAAGTAATGTAATATACAATACAATTGGTGTAATTGTTGAATATTTGCTTTCAATTATGTGCCCTAGACTTCTGCTTTCAGACGTAGTTATTTATGGAGTTATTACGAGAACTGATAATAATCCAATGCAGAGCCAATAATGTAATATAATACATTATGTTGTATTTCTTATATATTTATATATGTATATTTATATAGTTTTAAAGTTACAACCGGCTCTTTGAGTGCAACCATAATGCTAATGTGGCCCGCAAAGAAGTTGAGTTTGACACCCCTGCATTAGACGATATATTGGTTGTTGTTGGAAAAATCTGCATTTTTGACCTGCAAATATACTTAAGAAAACCCCAAAAGTTAAAATATAGATTAGATTACATAAACTTATTGATCCTATATTGTTAAATTGTTCTGCTAAAATAGCAAGTAAATGAGGCATTGTACATAATGTAAAACTAAAATACAAAAAATAAACAAAAACTAATACATACTGTATATATTTACGTACTGTATAATATCGGTTAGTATGACCTCACTGTTTGCAGTTTATTGATATGTTTCTGCTTCCTGTCCCCCCTCAGAGCCGATGCGTGCCTTGCGGGGTCTGACGGCTGCAGAGATCCAGCCGAGGCAGCTGGCCCTGCAGTGGGAGCCTCTGGGATATAACCTGACGCGCTGCCACACCTACACCCTGTCGCTGTGCTACCGCTACTCCATGCCCACCGGGGGGGGCGGCGGGGGCAACAACGCCACCGTCAGAGAGTGCCTGTCCGTGGAGCGCAACACGTCCCGCTTCACCCTCAGAGACCTGCCGCCTTTCCGCTCCGTCCACATCCGCCTGGCCCTCGCCAACCCCGAGGGCAAGAGGGAGAGCCGGGAGGTCACCTTCCAGACGGAGGAGGACAGTGAGTGGAGGTTTTTATTGTGAAAAGATACGGCCAGAGAGGGCAAAAGTACACACATCCTTTACTCAAGTAGAAGTACAGATACTCGTGTTTAAAAATACTCTGGGAAAAGTAGAAGTACTGACTAAACTTGGTGGAAGTTTGAAATGTGGAAATGAACTTAAGTAAAAAGTACCCATAACTTGCAGCTGTTTTAAAGAGTACCTGACCTCCCTTTATATTAATAGAACAATAATGTCATTGTTAGCTAATGAATGTTTCCATGCTGAACAACGGCAACATGACAACATTTCCATTGGTCCCTCTTCTTTAGAGAAGACCAGGAAATGATGGATACGCGGATCGTGTTCAAATCAATAGGCACGCAATGACTCTAAATAATAATGATCACGCCACCAAACACACATTCAAACTAAAGGAGCCAGCCTGTTTGGAAAATGTGAGAAGTAGAAAGTACAGGTATTTGGGTTCAACATGTAAGAAGTAGAAAGTACAGGTATTTGTGTTCAACATGTAAGAAGTAGAAAGTACAGGTATTTGTGTTCAACATGTAAGAAGTAGAAAGTACAGGTATTTGTGTTCAACATGTAAGAAGTAGAAAGTACAGGTATTTGGGTTCAAAATGTGAGAAGTAGAAAGTACAGGTATTTGAGTTCAACATGTAAGAAGTAGAAAGTACAGGTATTTGTGTTCAACATGTAAGAAGTAAAAGTAAAAAGTCATCAGAAAAATAAGTCGTGGAGTAAAGTACTGCTACCAGAAAAATGTACTTAAGTACAGTAACTAAGTATTTGTACTCCACTACTTCCCACCTCTTGATATGGCGCTAAACTGTGCAACATAGAGTGGTGCAGTCTTCATTAATGAGGCTAATAATCAAACTTATCCAGACAGCAAGCTGATTATGACTCATATAAAACGAATGAATAAAATATCTATTTATTTTGTGCAACCTTAATGTGGAGAATACGAGGCAATATCAGGGTTATTGCTAAGTAAATTCACACAAAGAATTTCCATATATAAACACAACGTGATGAATTAGGTCACCAAAGAGGAACAAGTAAAGAATTATTATAACAGATATTTTTTAAACTATTATAACATTAACACATACAGTATAAAAAATCCCCAGAAAGTAGGTAAAGTAGTAAGACCTGTTACTGTGAAAAATAAAATATGGGCATTAAATCCGAATTTTAAGTCGAAAAGAGAACAGTAGTGGGAAAATATAGATAAGAGATTGTGCAAGGTTCACAGTATTTTTTTGCATGATGATTCTTTTATGTATGCACTGAAGCTCTCTATTGTCAACTCCTTGAATTTCTCGTATTCATTGCTTGCTCACATAATTATTGTGCACTGCTTAACACAAATCCATGCCTTTAGTCATCCAGTAGCAGCATAACATAAACACATATTGACTTGCAAAAGAAGCTGGATCAGCTAAACAGAAGATCGGCCTTTTAAATGGAGAGCAGAGGAAAATTAATCAGCACGGGCTGCGGCCGGCAGCAAAATGGTGAAATTAATTTGCTTATCTTTGTATTAATATTTCCCCTTGTACACCAGCAGATAGGCACATTTTAATGCAAATGCCCAGAGAGTGGAAGCACAGAAGGTCAAATACTTTTTGTTCTGGCGAATAACAAGACTTTTCCATGTAATTGAGGGAGATCTCGACCCAGTGGATGACAAAAGAAATATTTGTATTGTAGCTTCAAAATTGATTTGCTTTAAAGGTCCCATGTCATGCTTTTCTGGTTATTACCCGTCCCCTTGTGTGTTATGTAGCTTTTTCTGCATGTTAATGGTCTGCAGAGTCACAAACCCTCAAAGTACACCCTGTAGCGAGTAAGAAAAGACCTGTCTATGCTGCCCCAGAACGCCTCGTTGGAGATTTCTCACTTTCCATTTGTTTGTACCGGGAACCGCATGACGTCAAGCGGTTTTTCCGGTTGTGTATTTTCAAAATCTAGCGCACAAATATGTCAATAGAGTAAAATCCATAATAAACAACAGCAAAGGCACAATTCACAACAAAAGATTTACAGTGTTTTTGATGATGACATTTTGCTTTCCTGTTTGTTTTTTTAAATCTGGGAATGCTGCTAAAGTCTGGCAGGGCATCAGACTAAATCTAAATTGTTTAAATCACACATGTTGTAAACACATCTGCACGTTAGCTGAATATTTTTGTAAGAGAGACGGACGTGAGCTTTAGAATTATGATCCAAAAAGTCAGTTATATCCAGTTTGTTTGCCGGGAATATTCAACACTTATTAAGAACAACAATGGCAGCCCTAAAATGTAGTTGTAAAGCCCCTAACAATGTTAAAATAGTATTCCTTTGTGACTTAATAATCAGGCCCTACTTGTCAACCCTCCCGATTTTCGCGGGAGACTCCCGATTTCATTGCCTTCTCCCGGTTTCCTCCCGGGGTCATATTTCTCCCGATTTCTGACAAAATCAGATTTACACACGACTGTTTCCACTCGGACTTTAATACAGCTACGCCATTGTTTGGTTTCCATGGTAACACGTCTCTTTAGTAGCGCGCGCAACTCAAAGTCTGAGCGGGTGAGGCAGATATTCACAGAAAACAGAACAAGAATCGACAACTACTCACTCCTTTCCTGTAAAATACAGGTCCAGCCCACACATATGCTCCATCAAGGACGGTGCTACAGGCCGCAAGGCAGTGCACTTACAACTACAATAAGCATGTTAATGTTAATCTAACAGCTCCGGCGATCCACTAGCACCCCCCCCTCCCCCCAACTTTGCATTGGTCCCGATTTCTGAGGTCTAAAGGTTGGCAAGTATGCCCCTTTAACCAAAAAGTCATATTGTTAAAGGGTAGTTTTGCTAATTATATGAGGCACTCTCCCTTTATTCAGCATGTTTTTCTTATCTTTAATTTCTATATCTTCCTGAATATCTTTTCACATTATTTATGACTCATTCAAAGACACCTGTGTGCCTGGGTTTATTTTTGAAATAATAATAATTTTTCCACGCATGCATAAATCAGACGTTTTACCACAGACAGCTCTCTCAGCTTGGGCTTAATTTATATTTTCTGTCGTGTTAATGCTGGAAGACTATTATCACTAAGTGTTACCGCTGGGCCCTCGGAGCCAACAACCCTCTGAGGAACCATCATTTATCCTCAGAGTTTTATAGTCAACTCTGCAGCAACTTGGCACCAAAAAAAAAAGAGGTTCTTTAAGGAGATGCATCTCATTAAGATAAAAAAAATGCAGAGAGCTGCTGAGCCGGTTCACGGGTTGGATCACTGCGCTGTTTTCCTGTCAGTAAGGTGCTAAAGAAGAAAAATGGAGTGTCATGCTGCAGGACGCGGTGCTCTGTTATCAGACTGGAGGAGCCAGAATCTCAATTCATCCCGAGGGTTAGAGCACCGTTTCCTTTCACCACCTTCCTCCTCCTCCTCGGCCTGGTGCCTTTTCGCTCTGTCAAAGGTGTTGAAACCCCCCCGGTATGCCCCCGTGAGAGTCCATTGACAGAGGACAAATTGTTTGTTTCTGAGGTTTGTGTTTTCTTTCAGTTCCTGGAGGCATCGCTTCGGAGTCGCTGACCTTCACACCGCTCGATGACATGATCTTCCTTAAGTGGGAGGAGCCTGTGGAGCCCAACGGCCTCATCACGCAGTACGAGGTAGGGCATTTTATTATTTTTTTATTTTATAGTTAATTGCAGGAATTTTAAGTTATGAGTGTTGTCACTTCATACATTTATATTTTATTATATACACTTCATACAATCATTTTTAACTATTTAACCAAAGGAGTACAATTAAATAAATATGTATTATGTGAAAATAATCGGATAATTTAAAAAACATTTTTAAAACTATTTAAAGGTGACCTATCATGCAAAATGCACTTTTGTACGTCTTGTATACATGAATATGTGTCCCCGGTGTTCCAGGGAACTCACCAAGTGTCAGAAAACCCAACCCTCTCTATTTTCCTCCATACCCAAATCTCTAAAAAAGGGTCTGCAACGGATCTGATACAGACTGATCCAGATTTGAACACTTCTATGAAGTCACAAAAGTGGCGCTACGGCTATTGGGCCAACTCCACCAATCAGGAGGAGACAGCCACGGACATTGCCGTTGGAAAGCGCTGGAGACGCTGTAGTACATATGCCAGGCCTGTAGATGGTGCTGTTCTCACAGAATCAGCCCATGCAAAGACAGTGTTAAATTGAGCAAAATGAGGAATGGCTAAAATGCATGATCTGTTTGGTATTTTGAAAAATAAAAAGTGTAAATATGCCTTATATAGGTATGGTCCTATACTATATTATTCAAATATAGCATGATAGGTCCACTTTAAGGAATAAAATGTAAAGAATAAACAAGTTTGGAAAAATAGATTTTTGATGGTATGAATACTGTTCAACCAGAGGAATAACATAGAAGAAATTCAAGTATTTTTCATTTTACTATTTAACCAAAGGAATAATAAAAGCTATAATAGTAGAAGAAAAATCAAACAAACGAAATACGAATAGTAAATCGGTCATGGAATAAATGAATGGTACAAATAAAACTATGAGTACTGCACGAGCTCAAATTTAAATGAACTATTTTTTACTATCATTACCAAAGAAAATCTTGTTTGTCATGCAACAAAAATCCAAATGCCTCTTTCACATCACACACTAATCCTCTCCAGGTGTACACATACTTTATTCTTCGCTGTCTATATATATTTTTTAATCACTACAATGACTCAAAGTAAGGAAAACTCTCCTCTGCTCACTTAAAATACTCTATGATTTCCCCACGGCTTGTTTTATTCTGGTTCTCGCCCGAACGCTGGTAGCATAACTCGAGCCACTTGAGAGGAGTGGACCCACTTTCCACGGTTCACTGGATTTACTGTTCACGTTCACATGGTAATGAACCGGGCTCAGACTCCAGGCTGTAATTACATGGGGGACAACCGCTCTAATTACTTATTTGCCTACGAGAAGCCTCCACAAGGGGGCACCTTTAATTGTTTCTAATTCATTATTGATGGCCCCAATATCAACCGTAGACCTTTGTGCTGTAGTGAGGGCTTTGCAGCTTTTTCTGTGCTTACATGTGAGGTAGACCGCCATGGCTTTAGAGACACTAGAGCCACTTTCACACCAAGCACTTTGCCGTACTTAGTTCCCAGCACTTAGTTCCCCCATGATGGAACTAAAGAGCAGATCGCGTTCACACCGGAATAAGTCCATGAGGGAAGATTACGCAAATGAGCCGCTGACGTCACTTCTTCTTCTTCTGCTTTGGGTTTAATGGCAGGCCGCAAACAACTTCACGGCGTATACTGCTTCAGTAGAAGCCGTCCGAGTAAATCGCCAGAACGCCGACACCTCCTCATCTCCACCGCTCCCATGTTTTATTTTGTGTTGCCATAAGTTAGTCTCTCTCCGTTGGTACGCGGGGCTAATGCTAATAATGCTAATGCCAGCAAATACAATGGCGGATTCACAAAACCTTTCCGAGTTTTACGGGGCGTGGTATGCAATTTGCCCAGCCAATCAGAAATTGGAACTTTTTTCTCTACAGGAAAGTACCTGCTCTCTAGCAGGCACTAAAAAGTAGGGGTGGGCGATACCACAACCTCTGGATTCGATCCGATACCAAGTATTTCAGGGCCAGTATCGCCGATACCGATATCAATACCGATATCAATACCGATACTTTTTTAAATGAAAAGCGTCTTATGTACTTTCATATGGGAGAGCTGCATGGCATGATTTTTGAGCTGAAAGCATCATAAATAGACTAAATCTGAATTCATTTTCATGAATAAAGACAGGACAGATTTGATAGACAAATAAACGTTTTACTTTTGCAAATTTAAAGTGCAAACATGAAAAATAACAATACAAAGTGGCCAGAGTAGCGAACTGTCTTCTTGCACACATCACAGTTCGCTAAGTTTTGCCAGTTGTGAAATTGCTCCACACAACGCTGCTCTTTCTCTCAGCCATCATGCACGTGTGTGTGTTGCACTCGCGAGTCGCTGGCTGCTGCTGTCAGCTTGATAATCGGAATTCAGGCAGGGAGCGCGCTGCGCGTGCGCGAGCCTCGAGGAGAGGAGGACAGAAGTGGAGAGAGAAGAAAAGAGCATATACTTGTGTTCGTCTGCGCATAGTTTTTTTAAGAAATTGACGAGTAGAGGAGACGGGAAAAAAAAAGTATAAAAGTATCGATCCTATTGGCTCTAGTATCGATATTTTGAAACGTAACGTAATATCGGAAGTATCGATATTTTGGGATCGATCCGCCCACCCCTACTAAAAAGGGGGGAACATGTCTCATGAACTACGATCTCAGTTTTGGTTTGAACGCAAAATCCGAGGAACTATCGGAACTAAAAGGGAAAAGTACTGTAAAAGCGCCTTAGTTTCCATTCAAAAGTGAGAGAGAGGTGAGGAACGAGGTGAGGAATTGACAGGTGATGTCACTTCACTCTGAATCCAGATTAGCTTCAAACACTTCTGTTCTGAATGTGCAAATCAGGATTTCTGAGGTAATTATCACTTTAAAAGTATCAGGCAGTATTTTTTTTGAGGAGGATGCTTCAAGATTTTCCTAAACTATCTACAGGGTTGGGAGGGTTACTTTACTTTACTTTACATTACAGTACATTGCATTTAGCTGACGGTTACGTCTAAAGAAAATTTGAAAAGTGCAATAAACCATAAAGATTCACTTACAATGACTAGTTTCCCGGTAAAAAATGTAACTATCAAAATCTGAAAGAAACCTGATTACTTTCCATTAAGTATGGATTACCTCAATGTCGACTGCAATGCGAATAAATAAGATAAGCTGCGGTATACATCATAACCAATCAGAGCAGACTGGGCTCTGGTTTCAGACAGAGGGTGAAAAGAGGTGCTGCAGCACAGGCAGTATGAGAAAAATAAAGAGCTTTTTGCACATTAAACCATGGAGACATGTCACAGTAGAGACACTGAATATAATTACGGACTTAAAAGTGAGCATAATAGCGCCCTTTAAACCTTCCCTTGTCTTGCAAAAGCCTTGAGGTGTGTAGATAAAGAAAATGTTCACCTTGAGTCATTTGCATACATCTGACCAGGGACGTGCACAGGTACGGGCTAATGTTGCCCGGGCAACGGCCCGTTTGGCATTTTTGGCTGACCTGCCGCTCTAGAGAGAGCGAGAGTTTGTTTTTGTTTTTTCTGTTGTGGCCGAATCAACATGATGAGCCCACAATTAGTATTGTAGCGTCTCGCTGCGGGAAACACACTTTGTCAGCGCTGTCATCTGCCGGTGCATTAAGACCACCTCAGTGTCGGATTTTGGAAACTTAATTTTGAGTTGTCTCATGGCAGTTAGGGTATAAGGGACAAACCAGGGGACTTTACTTCCTCTTGATACCTAAATATAGCCTACTTGTTGTTATTGTGTGTCTTTTCATCTGTAACCTCCCTCAACGGGGCCGCTCGCTCTCTTTTCTTGATTGCCCTCTCACGGGTGAACAGTTCAATGTCCCGCTTCATTGTAGGATTTCTGCCATGTCTCTACCACTTTAGTTTGACCATCTCTGTTATTAAGTTATGGAATACTAAATAAATAAGTAATTAGATACCTTACCGTCACTGCGCTCATAAAGAATGATAAGAATAAGAATAATGTGAATTGAACTGGTTTCATTAATTAGTGAGTTTATTTAAGGTAGCCTAATTAGTTAGAGGCCCTATTTTATCAGTATGTCCTGCACAGCAGTTACAATGGTCAAACTACATTAGAACAGAATTGTCCCCATTTTATCTTTAATAGTTACTAACATTAGATATTTTAATGAGATATGGACCGCAAAACATTTTTAAAATCAAGTCACCGAATGCAAGTAGTCACCTTAGCTTATTTTGTTATGATGTGAATTACTGTTCAATTTAGTTGATGTAAAAATCCTTTGGTTTCTTTCACATTAAAAACAAGTTACAATTTTCAAAAGGTCTTAAGTTTTTTTTCGGGGGGAGGCCCTTTTTCCAGTTTAGAGCAATAGCCCCTCCAAATGTCTGTGCACGTCCCTGTTCCTGTCTGCAATCCTAAGGCAACTTTCAAATGTTAAAGTCTTCAATGTTCTTACCTAACTTGATATACAATCATATGATCATAATTACAAAAATACTTTTGTTTTATATTTTAGTAAATATGGTCATATGACTGTATTTTAAAACACAGATGTATTTAAGCTCTTAAAGAAACTATTTAGGCTGGGTTGCGCTCTATAGCTTAGGGGCCAATTAGGAGGACCTCGATGCATTATTTCCCCTCCTCCTCAATTACCATTCTGTGCAACTAGTGTGACTAGTGCACATTTGGGACCACTAGTACTACTAGTGAGACATTTAAGCGTCACTTAGTTCACTAGGTTTGAATTCAATGCATTCTCACTTAGTTAACTAGCCAAATGGCAAAGGGTTCCACTAGTTAACGTTGTATACATTTTGAGCCCACTATTAACTAGTAAGGTCAAAGAGGCGTCAACTATTTAACTAAGTGAAACCTTTTGCCTTTACTAGTTAAACCAGTGAGGGATTCTGGGTGCTGCTAGTTAACTTAGTGCAGACAAATGGTATGCCATTATTTTTTTTTTTTTTTTTTTTTTGTTTTTGTTAACTAGTTCTGGCTCTTTTTTTTTTGTTAACTAGTTAACATGTCAGAGCTTTTTTGCAGTTGCCGTCTGGATATCAAGGATATGGAATAAATACTCAAATGGCGTTTTCCAATATATTGTGCTGTCGAGTCATCTCTATCCCACATACTGTACATGTTTGCAGTTCAATCATCTGTGTGGACAATCTGGCGAGAAATGTCCTTCTCCAGTGATGTCTCCTTGCTTCCATTCCTTCTGTTTTTATGCAATCTTTCTCAAACGGCACAATTGTGGAATTTTCTTGCCACGAGGGGTCTCTCAATCAAACAAAAAAAGAGTTTGGAGGTGTTGTGTGTAACATGGGATCCATGGGAGTTCTTTGTCTCACGACAGACTGTGCTTAATCAGTGTTTTCCCCGCTGGAGAAGGGGGTTAAGAGGTTGAGGCTAACATTGCTTGATTAGTTGCTATTAATTACAGATCCAGATGTTTGGTGCATGTAAGATGGTCTGCAAGAGGCTAAAATGTCAAGTTCACTTCCAGAGGGAGTTTCTTTCCCACACTCCCCCCTGCCTGAAACATTGTGACATCATTACATGATACTTGCGCTTTCCAATTGGCATAGCTCTCCAAACAAATTGTTTTTTTAGACGTTTGGGGGGATAGGTTAAGGGGTGGGACATNGTGGGCCGGTCGGATAAGTCACTAGCACATCCCCCACTCCCCCCGTTGACAATTTACTAGTGGTACCGAAGTGGGCCGGTCGAGAGTCCCGGGCTGATTTTTAGTCCCAGTCCACCACTGGCTACATGACCGTATGATCACCCATATTGACGCACCTAATTCCTAAATTTCTAACAGATACAAAATAAACCGATCCTTCAGCCTCATATGAGCTCTCAGACACGTTCAAAATTAAACTGTCATCGCTGTCTGAGCTTGCTGCTGTGTGCGCCATCGTGCGTTTACATGCAGATGCTGGGATCCTGAACGGTGCAGCTGGAGCGCTGTGCCCGCATTGACGTCACCCATAATTTGGCGGGACTTGAAGAATCCCCGAGAAGATCCAGGAAATGGTCAACATTGAAGGGCAGATTAATGGTTATCAAAATACAAATATCCAAAATCAGTTCAGTAACGGTTTTCAAGGGGACAATATTTACTCAAATTGATGGGTTTGGATGATGGGGGAAAATCGTGTCACAGGCTCTTTAAGCTCTGCCTCCTTGCAGGGCTTGTGGCTCAAAAGACATTTCAGAGACTGGCTTTTTAAAGTAGCCCAACACGAAGCCTGCAGAAAACAAATTAAATATCATACTTCTTTCATCCGTGGCTCAAACTATGGGATGTTGGTTCCTTAAATCTGACGAAATTGGGCATGGCACGGTCCATCAATTAGGTACAGAGTTGTTTATTTCCAATATATTTATCTAGCGGCATCATCAGGTCATGATCTGAATATGTCTCATACTATGTTTTCTAATCAAATACGTAAAATACTATTCTCATTTCCATCAGCCTCAGCTTCACTTGTACATTGGTTAGCATCCTTACTTGCTAAACTTTGATAATAATCATGATACACATTAAACTAATTAGCATTTTGATAATCATTAGAATTGAGCATCATTCTATAACTTCTCAGAGCTGCTGTAATACTGTCTCATCTTTTCCGTGTTTCCAGATCAGCTACCAGAGTATTGAGTCTTCAGACCCGGGTATCAACGTGCCAGGTCCCCGCCGTACGGTGTCCAAGCTAAGGAACGAGACCTACCACATGTTCTCCGGTCTGCATCCTGGGACCACCTACCTGGTGTCGGTCCGAGCCCGAACTGCCAAGGGGTTCGGGCAGACGGCGCTCACCGAAATCACCACCAATATCTCTGGTAAGACGTTGCTGTGTATAGTGGTGTGTGAGTAATTGAGCAGTGCACATATATGTGTAAAAAACAAAGTATATATGGCCTGCGCTCCCAAGATTTCATTTAAAAAAAGCTTTTAAATATACTGCCCCTTCTGCTTGGAATAATATACAGAAGGAGCTGAAACTCTCAGATTTGATCACTACGGTGACATTCAAGTCCATCTTAAAGGACAGAGAACAAGTATCCATTGTTCAATTTGATTGCTCGTCTGTCTGTATTGTCTGTGTTTTATCTGTTGTAACTTTGTTCATGCTGCCCTTCTTGGCCAGGTCGCTCTTGAAAAAGAGATTTTAATCTCAATGAGACTTTTACCTGGTTAAATAAAGGATATATGAAATAGGAAGATCAAAGAATGGTGCCAAAATTGAAACAATGCAGTCATTTGCTTTTATTACACAGCTTAGTTGAATCTCAGTTCTGATTGGTCAGAATGAACATTCAGCGAGCGGTCTGTTACTTCTCGATAACAGACTGTGCTAAGGACATTGTGGTTATAGGACTATGTGAGGTCATATCAATCTGTAGAAAGAGAGACAAATAAACAAATAAACACTGAAGGGAACAGCAGAAGAAGAAAGACGAGAAGTAAACACTAAAGGGAACAGCAGAAGAAGACAGACAGGAAGTAGACACTATGGAACAGCAGAAGAAGGCAGACAGGAAGTAAACACTAAAGGGAACAGCAGAAGAACACATACAGGAAGTAAACACTAAAGGGAACAGCAGAAGAACACAGACAGGAAGTAAACACTAAAGGGAACAGCAGAAGACAGACATAACGTAGACACTAAAGGGAGCAGCAGAACTAGACAGACAGGAAGTAAACACTAAAGGGAACAGCAGACGGAGACATACAGGAAGTAAACACTAAAGGGAACAGCAGAAGAAGACAGACAGGAAGTAAACACTTACAGCAGCAGAAGAAGAAGACAGACAGGAAGTAAACACTAAAGGGAACAGCAGAAGAAAACAGAGAGGAAGTAAACACTAACATCAGCAGAAGAAGAAAAACAGGAAGTAAACACTAACAGGAATAGTAGTAGAAGAAGACAGACGGGAAGTAAACACTGAAGGGAACAGCAGCAGAAGAAGACAGACAGGAAGTAAACACTGAAGGGAACAGCAGAAGAAGACAGACAGGAAGTAAACACTAACGGGAATAGTAGAAAAAGACAGACAGGAAGTAAACACTGAAGGGAACTGCAGAAAGTTACAGAAAACCTGGATCAGTGCTGCCGTCATTGAATTAATATTTTGCAAAGGATGCCAGACAGGGTGGTCTTAAATCGCCCTCACATAAATAGCATGCAAATAATGTGGGACTTAATTTTCCTTCTAAAAGTGTTTTAAGGATTTGCAGATAATGGCAAAGACGACTTCGTAACAACTCGTAATTTCCTCCTTTGAAGAGCTTTTGATTAAATTGCGCATATATGTTTAAATTATAGAAATTATCTTAATTTTGCCTCAGCACAAACAGCTTTCAGACGCACGTTGCCTTCTTTGGACGACATCAGACCTGTATTATAGTGAACAGCAAATGTTCGTATTTTTCGGGGTGAAAACCGCTTTGTTCAGATTCAAACCGAGTCTGTGTTTACGATTCAAAGGCTTCGCAGCGGCTCAGAAATGAGAGGAGCCGTGTTTGCGAGAGAAAAGGTTGGCGGTATGGATCTGGAGATTGGTCTGGGAGATGAGTCTGTGGGGAACGAGAAACACTCTCATCTACAAATGGGTATCTGCGAGCTGTTCCACTAATTGTGTTTACTCAGATGAAACATCACATGCTATTCTGATGTTCTCCCATAAGGAAAATAGTCGGAGCAAGTCGGGTGTGTGGATGATTGTAGAAGCTATTTCAAGCTGTCTGTGTTGTTGAAATTCTTAAAACAACATTTTTTATGTTAATCTGTCAAGAAGCTACAAGCCCTGAGAGATACAGATTCCTGGTGATCCAATGTGTGATGGAAATAGTTTTTTAAGTTAAAATGTTTTGAGTTTGCCGTGTGATACGAGGGGGACCCAAGTTGCCTTCAGCAAAAACACGTCAGTTTTCTATCCTGGCTCCAAAATGGTGGAATGAGCTCCCCCCATTGACATCAGGACAGCAGAAAGCTTACACATCTTCCGGCGCAGACTGAAAACTCATCTCTTTCGACTCCATTTCGAGCAATAAAATGCAAAAACAAAGCAC